>NC_081558.1:172187803-172229780 GCF_022355385.1 Mustela nigripes
TCTTCTTCTTTCTCCTTCTCCTCCTCCTCCTCCTCCTCCTTCTTCTTCTTCTTCTTCTTCTTTCTCCTAAGATTTTATTTATTTATTTAGTTGACACAGAGAGAGAGAACCCAAGTAGGCAGAGAGGCAGGCAGAGAGAGAGGAGGAAGTAGGCTCCCCGCCAAGCAGAGAGCCAGATGGGGGGCTTGATCCCAGGACCCTGAGACCATGACCTGAGCTGAAGTCAGAGGCTTAACCCACTGAGCCACCCAGGTGCCCCGTGAGATCTCGTATTATTCCTGACAACACTGGCAATTAATGCTGCCTCAAACTCCACATATTTTATTGCAAATTTAAGAGCTTTTAGTAATGAGGTTCAAGTTAACCAAGAATGCAAAAATCTAAAATGGATTGGTCTTGATTTTGTCAATGGTAAACCTTGAAAGAACGAATAAGCAGGGGTATTTAAATCAACCATAGTGAAAGTTAAGAGTTGGAAATTTGAACAGAGTTTGAAATTTCAAAATTGAATAGAAGCTTCAATTAACATTCTTCAAATGGATGATCTTATCAAATTACACCTGGAAAGCAAAGATAAGCTTTGAAGTTATGAAGATGTCATTAACTCAAGAGTCCCTGATGACTGATCTGATTTTTATTTATAACTTTATTAGGTGCCATTTTCTTGTACCTTGAGTATTGTACATTAAAAATAATGAGCTGTCCAGGAAAAAAAAAAAGTCCAGTGTGTCTGTAATTTGTATTGGTACCTTGGCTTTCTTTTGACATACATTTGCATCATAAATTCAAACCTCTATTCCCTCAACTTTTAAAGATTTTATTTATTTATTTATTTGAGAGAGTGATAGAGAGAATGAGAGAGAGAGAGAGAGCATGAGAGGGGAGAGGTCAGCAGGAGAAGCAGATTCCCTGCTGAGCAGGGAGCCTGAGGTGGGTCTTGATCCCAGGACTCTGGGATCATGATCTAAGCCAAAGGCAGTTGCTTAGCCAACTGAGCCACCCAGACACCCTATTCCCTTACTTTTAATCTGCATATGTCTTTGGGTCTAAAATGAGTTTCTTGTAGGCAGCATGTAGATGGGTGTTGTTTTTCTATCCATCCCTTCACCCATGTCATTTGATTGGAAGATTTAGTCCATTTACTTTGGAAGTAATTATTGATATATATTTATTGCCATTCTGTTACTTGTTTTGTGGTTGTTTTAATAACTTTTTTCTGATCCTTTCTTTTCTTGCTTTCTTTCATTTTTGCTGGCTTTCTTTGGTGATATGCTGGTGATATACTTGGATTCCTTTCTCTTCTTTGCATATTTATTACTGATTTTTGATTCATGGTTATCATTAGATTGTACATAACATCTTATTCGTACAACAGTCTATATATTAAGTCGATGGTTCCCTATATTTGAACCCACTCTTTACTCCTCTTTCCCCATGTTTTATGTATTCGGTGGCATATACCTTTTATTTTGTGGATCCCTTGAGTGATTTTTATAGATAAATATATTTTTACTGCTTATGTGTTTTCTACCTCTCATACTCTTATGATCTTTCCTTTCTACTCAAAGAGTACTCTTTAACATTTATTATAGGGCTGGGTTAGTACTCATGAATTCTTTTAGCTTTTGTTTATCTGAGAAACTCCTTATGTCTTCTATTCCGAATGATAGCCTTATTGGCTATGGATTTTTCCTTTCAGCACTTTGAATATTTCATGGCATTCACTTCTGGCCTGAGTTTCTGCTGAAAACTCCACTGATAACTTTATGAAGTTTCCCTTGTATGTAACTGTCGCATCTCTAGCTGCTTTAAAAAAATTTTCTCTTTATCATTACTTTTTTTGCCATTTTAATTACTCTGTATTTTGGTGTGGACCTCCTCAGGTTGATTTTGTTGGGGGAATCTCTGTACTTACTGGATCTGTATATCTGTTTCCTCCCCATATTAGGGATGTTTTGGCTATTATTTCTTTTTCTCTTCTCTTCTTTTCTTTTCCTTTCCTTATTATTTATTATTTTTATTTTTATTAAATTCAATTAACCAACATATAGTAGTATATCATGAGTTTTTGATGTAATGTTCAGTGATTCATTAGTTGTATATAATACCCAGGGCTCATCACTATTATTTCTTCAAATAAATTTTCTGTCCTCTCTTCTCTTTCTTCTTCTGGGATTCCTATAACACTTGATGGAGGTTCTGAATTCCCTTATTCTTATTTTACATATTTTTTTTTCCTCTTACCTGTTCAGCTTGATTACTTCTATTATTCTGTCTTCCAGGTCACTAATTTGTTCCTCTGTTTCCTTTAGCCTGCTATTTATCCTATCTAGTGTATTTTCAATTTCATTTATTGTGTTCATCCCTGATTGGTTCTTTTTTATTTATTTATTTTTATTTGTTTATTGTCTCACTGATGTCCTCCACTCTTTTCTCAAGTCCAGTGAGTATCTTTGTGACTTTTACTTTAAATTCTCTACCAGGCATATCATTTATATGCATTTCACTTTGGTCTCTTGCTGTGGTTTTGTCCTATTCTTTCATTTGGGACATATTACTCTGTATCTCATTTTTTTTCTGACTTTTTGTTTCTCTGTGTATTAGGAAAGTAAACTGTTTTTCCTGCTTTTGAAAAAAATGGCTGTATGAAGAAAAGGTCCTGTAGTGCCCTGCAATAAAGTGTCCCTAGTTACCCAGAACCTATTTTTTCGGGGAGTATCTCCTATGTCTATTATATGGACCCTGCTCTTTTGTCCTGGTTGATTTTTCTTTCAGTCCAGTCATCTGCAGAGGTTCTCTTTACCTGTTGTAGGCAGGATTTGGTCCAGCATGGGATGGGGCACTCAGATTTAAAAGGTGTGCCTCAGGCTTCTGCAGGGCCCACTGCTGCCACAGCCACCACCAAAATGCATGGGTTGGGAGATATGGCAGTGGCACTGGTCTCCTGGGGGAGGGGACCTATAGCACTGGGACTGCGGCAGACATGATTGGGTAGGGTGGATCTACTGAAGACCTGGGGGTGGGCAGGTAAACTTGATGTAAGCATGTTAGTGATCATGGGCACTTTGTGGTTCCTACATGTGGCCAATGTGTTTATGCTGAGGAGCAAGGGAAGGAGATATCACCTGACAGCTTCTTTGTTCCTGGAGGGGTCTCCCTCTGAGATGAGTAAATAATTCTCCCTCCCATATGTCCCAGGAGTTTTTTAAACTGCTGCTGCTTCTACCCTATATCTCTGTGGGCTGTTTGTTGTGTTGTCTCTTTAAGGGAGGGGACTAAGCTTCCTATTGCCCTCAAGGCTCTCCCAGAACTGATTTTTAAAATTCTAGGCTTTAAATCCTTTTGGTTGTAAGAACTCACAAAATCCAGCCCCTCTCACTTTCAAAGCCAAATGTTATAGGAATTGTGTTCCCATGCTATCTCCCTGGTGTGAGTCTATTTCTCACCCTTCATCATGCCTGCAGACAGGCATTATTATTTCCCCCTCCCAACCACAGACAGTCGCAGTCCATTTCATTCCCCAGCACATCTCCATCCTTCCTACCCTCTTTGATGTGGGCTCTTCTCTACCTATAGCTATGGAATTTGTTTTGTCAGTCTTCTGGTTGTTTTCTGGGTTATTTATACTGAAGCAAGTGTTACCTAATTGTATCCATAAGATCTGGTGAACTTAGAGTCGTCCTACTCTGCTATTCTCCTAACCTCTCTCCTATAGTCTAATTGTTAAATGAATAACATAGGACTATTTTAATGCCAATGCATATTTACATTGTCATTTTTAGTGACTATGAAATATTTATCATAATTTAGCAAAATCTCAAATAATGGATGGTCAAGTTTTCTGGGAGTGAGGACTTTTAGAAAAATTCCTAAAATGAAACAATTATGCATATATCTTTATGTAACTCCTGTTACTTCTTTAGGATAAGCTTTTGGAAATGAGACTGCTGGACCAAAGAGGAATCATTTTTCACGGGATTGGAACATATTGAGAAATTGTTTTCCAGGGAGTTTACATTTACTTATGCTTCCAACAACAGTGTATCTGTATTTTTACCCACTATTATTATTGAAATATATCATTCAGCTTTTTATTTCTTGCTAAACTGGTGAGTGGGAGATAATAGTATGTTGAATTGGAATAAAGTTTCTACTTTAATTCTAAAATTATATTTATTCATTGACTATTTGATTATTGCTTTTCATAATTAAATTCTGCAGCTCATGCTAGACTTTAAGGGAATATGTAGACATATACATATTTTAGATAAAGAACAATTACTTTTTCTAGTCTCTGATTTCTGTCAAATTCAAAACATCCAATAGGCTCTATGTGGGGAAAATTTATACTTATTTAGGCCACTTGCTTTATCCATCAACAGAAAATAGAAAAGATTAGATATTAAAATAGTAATTTTATATCTTGTTTATATTTTGTTATTTATTGAGAGTTCTGTGTTTCATGTCCTGAATTAAACTTTTTACATGAGCATTCTATGTTTGCCTTACCTGTTCTTATGTAGTAACAGGAAAGTATTTCCAGTGTAAAAGGTGCCATTGCCATGGCTCTAAGTGTTAAAACCATAATCTGAGTCCAAGTTTGTGTGGGACCAGTTAGAATTACTAATAACCTCCATATACTACTTTTTCTAAAGTGGTCTTATATTAATGATGATATGAATCAATTCTTTCTTGATAATGGAAGAAAGAATTAACATCATCACATGATACATCTGGTAACAATATTTTATTCCTTCATCAGAAAGTTAAAGAATAAGAGGGAAGGGGATTGTCTGCTATTTTTTGCTTTCTTCAGTTCCTTTTCTTGCTGCCAGATTTATGATTAAGCCAGTCACTCAGGGCACAGTGGTTTATGTGAGAGCTAATACTCTCCTTTTCCCATGGGCACTTGTCCATCCCTGTTCTGTTTCTCTTCATCTCTTCTTGGGGCAACATGTAATCTGCCAGGCCTAATTTATTATTCACCCTGGGGCCTGTATATTTGCCAGAAGTCAGAACACTGGCCTGTGTGGCTATGTGGTCCTTGCTCTCTGCCCTCTGGGAATCTAAGGTGAGGAATCCTGTCACATCGGAAAGTGTTAATCCTGCTGTCCCTCAAGCCACCAGTCCTGTTCTACTGGAACACAAGCCAAGATTTTTCCCCATTCTATAGAAAACAGTAGCATACCATCCAAGATGTGGCTTGGGCTTCTGTTGTTTATAGACTTGCAGAGCCCTTGGAATGGGGTCATAACTGTCCACAAGTATCTCCAAATATTTCTTACAATTTAACCTTTGTTTTCCTTTATGGAAATAAATTTTCCACTGTGCAGATCTGAATCTGTAGCAACCTTTGCACAAAAGTGTATATTTACCCTCATATTTTCCCATCTTTGAGACTAGAAGAATGGGAATTCTATATAGCCAGAATTATACCGATTTACACAAGAGCCACTTTGTTCATTTGCTCCTTTTACAAATATTTGGTGGGGACTGAGGGTATTCCAGACACAAGAAATGGAGGGGTAAACCAGATAGACTAGATGCTCACTCCATGGGATGACACTGGGGTAAGGAGGCAGCAGTAAATAAATAACCGAATAAATGAGATTTTTTATGCATGCTATGAAATAAATAAAAGGAAGATGTTGTACTAGAAAGTGATGGTTTAGGATGGTGGGAAAGGCTACTTACAATTGAATGTCAGTGAGGAGTTGACATTTGAGTTGAGACTGAATGACTAGAAGGCACCAGCTATGCAGAGATCTAGAAACAGACAATTCTAGAATGAAGGGAAAACAAGGACAAAATCTCCAGGGAGGGAAAGATTTTGGCCCATTCTAGGAGGGCAATGTGGCAAGAGCACAGAGAAGAAAGGATAAAGGAGAGAGTAGTCACAGGTAAGGGCAAGTCAAATTGTGTGGGACCTAATGGGCCATAGAATTTAGATTTTATTCTAAATTCAATAGAAGACTACTAAAGAATTTGATGTAGGAGTTTGAAAAAAAAATCCATTTCATGTTTTTAAAGCATTACTCTGGCTTTTATGTGGATTATAAAGGAACACAAATAGAAGGGAAACAACCATCTGGGAGATTTTTGCAGGAATCAAAGCTGTAGTTAATAGTGACTTAGACCAGTACAAAAATAGTGAAAATAAAGAGAAGTAGACAGATGTGGAATATGTTTTTTAGGTGGAACATGTTTGTTGGTAGATCATATCATAGTAGTGGTGGTGTTGAGGTGAAGGAAATAGAAGAATGAAGGACTACTCAAGATTTTTCAGTTGAACAATTGTGTAGAAAATGACATTTACTGAGACAAGGAAGATTCAGGAAAGAACAACTGTCAAGGAGTAGAAGTTAAGAGCTCTGATAGGCAGAATTATAATTGATATGCCCATGGCTGTCCAAGTGAGAATATCAGTCAGGTAGTTGGATTATGTGGGATTTGGTTAAGATTAGAGTTAAAGAATCATCTTTTAATTAACTGAATCTGAAATTAAGGGAGCCTCAAATGAAAATATGTAGTTTTGTATGAGGAGAATACCCCTCTATCTAGAATCTCTATTTCCGTCAATGATGCTGTTTTTTTCTCATTATGTAATGCCTTAGTCTATTTGGGCTGCTATAACAAAATGCCATAGACTGGGTAGCTTATAAACAATAGAAATTTTTTTCTCATAGTTCTGGAGGCTGGAAGACTGAGGAGATTATGTACTTAAATACTTCACTAAAGCACAAAACAAAACAGATGAAACCTAGGTGGGGATTGAATAGAAGAGAGACAAGGGGCTTTGGAGACAGAAAATTCTTGGGGATTTGTGATTTTTTATGAAGAAAATGTGAATAAAAATTCTTTTACCTTATAATGTACCACCCAAAGTCATTCTTAGCATCAGAAATTTATAAAATGAAGTACTATTCTGAGGGGTTTGAAGTGGTGGGGGAGTGGGAGGTTGGGGGAACCAGGTGGTGGGTATTAGAAAGGGCATGGATTAAAACCGCACTGGGATTGGGAGGGAGACAAACCATAAGTGACTCTTAATCTCACAAAACAAACTGAGGGTTGCTGGGGGGAGGGGGTTTGGGAGAAGGGGGTGGGATTATGGACATTGGGGAGGGTATGTGCTTTGGTGAGTGCTGTGAAGTGTGTAAACCTGGTGATTCACAGACCTGTACCCCTGGGGATAAAAATATATGTTTATAAAAAATAAAAAATTAAAAAAAAAAGTTACAAGAAACAGAAAAAAAAAAGAAAGGGCATGGATTGCATGGAGCACTGGATATGGTGCAAAAACAAGGAATACTGTTATGCTGAAAAAAAAAAAAGAAGAAGAAGAAGAAGAAGTACTATTAAATTGAAGCACTGTATTGCAAATTTTCATGGCTTGGCTATTACCATACCTTTGTCTCTGGCTACATAGGACATTTTTCTTATATTCTGAATTTCTAACCAGAATGTTTAGAATTAAAGAGCTGAAGTTTGTCACTGTTGAATTAATGTTTTATGCTATCCCTTTGGATTTTTTTAAAGTTTATTTATTTTGTTCACCCTTTTTGAATTGGAAAAAAGGACACACCTTTTTGTATGTGAATTTGTGGCAAGCACGTTCAGGATCTTGTGAAGTATGCAACCTTAGACTCCTTTCTGAATCAATCTACCAAACACTTTCAACCAGTTTTTGAAGGAGCCTGATTGAAAACACTGACAGACTGCACTCTTAAGATCATGACAGTTCACGTCTTCTCAGCCTCCTTGAAGTTTTCAGCAGAAACTAGAGAAGGAAAAAAAATCATGTTTCATACTTTGTTGTTTATTCAAAAGAACTGAAACACTTAAAATTTTAGATAACATGCATAAATGCTGCTCTGAATTTATGCTGACAATTTATTCAGGGTGAAAGCAAAATATACAGCATCTGTGTGAAGAATGTATGCTGGTACTTAGGCAATGGACAGACAAACAACTTGACAGTGTGGGCCAGAAGGTCCAGTATGCTGTGGGAGGCCCTAACAATATTTCCTGCTCCAAGTGCATTTCACTTTCACTCTGCTGCTGTTGGACTAAGCAGACACATAAAAATTGATGGCCTTCTTCAGGGCTGGCAGTGAAATTACTGGGATTGTAGAAGGTAATTTTTTTAAAGTCATTAGAGCACACACCAGTAGAGTTTATTTCAGGTTTTCAGTCCTGTTCCTAAGGGACAAAGGTAGCTTTCAACAAATGAAATCACAAGTAGAAATAACCACGATTTTCAGTTTATAGTTTTTTTGAGAGTATGTTAAGTAAAGCACTTCACATATTTTTTGATAAGATGTTTCTTTCTATAGTCTCTTGCCTGCCCTACTTCCCAACCCAGAGGGCAGAATGGAGAAAAAAGTTATTTACAACGTTTTTACTTTTTTTTTTTTACTACTTTACTACTTCTTTACTACTGGTTTAACTGGTTTTGGGTGTGAATGTTATTTTTTAATTTTTATCACAAATGTTCTGTTTTTTCCCTGGAGTGGAGATGGACTACAAAGAGCCCAAATAGGTTTAGCGGGTTTTCTGCAATTATTCTGAATTGCAGAAGAAAATAGTCCCACATAGATGAAATAGTTAAAGACAAAAAAATTATTTTTATGGAGGTATTCTGTTTACTATCTTAAGGAATAAAATACTTATTATATTATCATTTTGTAACCTCAAGCAAATTAACAGTTCAAAGTAATGATCATCTATGATTAGTAACTTCATAAAAAGAGAAAAAAACTCTTACATTATAATACCTATGAGTTGTTTTGCCAAGAATATTAAATTTGAATCTGTTCATGCCTGTACATGTAAGTAATACTATATAGAAAACATCCAGATCAGGGGAACATGTTAAATGATAGCATGGGGATGTAATCAGCAAAAACAAAACTGCGCAAGCTATACAGAAAAAAAATAACCTATTCTCTTGAACAAATAAATTGAAAAAAAACACAACCACCACAAAAAACAACCAGTGAGGAATTTATAGACTTAAAGGGACTTATATTGTGACATATAGACCTTATTTGCATTCTGATTTCGACAAATTTAAGAGATGATTACAAATGGAGGAAATTTTAATTCTGACTGGACTATTTTATAACGTTATGGGACTGTTGTTAGTTTTTACCTAAGAGTGGTATTGTACATGAGAGCACTTGCTCTCAAACTTTTGAGTCTCAGGATCTCTTGCACTTTAAAGAATCATTGAGGACCCTAAAGTTATTTTGTTTAAGTGGTGTGTATCTATTGACATCCATGTATTGTAATTAAAACACAAAAATTAAAGTATTAATTGGGTCATTTAAATAAAAATAATAATCTAGTAAATATTAACATATTTTCATAAAAATATATTTTTTCAAAACAAGAAAAATAGAAGTGTGACATTTTACATTTTGCAAATCTTTAAAATAACTTTTCTTATAGAAAGCAGATGAATTCTAATATCTGCTTTGCATTCATTCCTTTGTGATATCACATGTCATGTAGCCTCTGGAAAACCTCACTGTCCACTCATGAGAATCAGAAAGAAAAAGGCAACCAACATCTTTATTTTTTTTGAAAATAAATTCCTTTAAAGGGTAGTGGGGACCAATAGGGGTCAAACAGACCATACTGTTAGAACTACTTGTTAGAGATATATTCCATTCTGATGTATTTAAAAATGAAAAAAAATTTTGATATTAACTTCATCATCTAGGGATAGAGAATAACAAGCGACTATATTTGATACATTATTTTCTATAATTTGATAGTTATTCAAGCTGAATGAGGAATATATCAGATACATACTAAGTCTTTTCTGATGTTTAAATTTACCAACAAAAAGTATAAATAAATAAATAAATAAAGTAAATAACAGTACAAGTGTTTTGTAAATGGGGAAATTATTTGACCATAACACAAGTATAATTAAAATATTGAAAACTTTGGACAAGAGAAGTAGTAAACAAAAAGTATTGTCCTTAGAAAAACATGAATGGTTTTATATATATATATATTTAATATATATATATTATACATATATAATATATATATATATTTTTTTACAGTTTTAATGACTAAGAGTTTTTAGACTAATACATAGTTTTCATCCTTTAACTGACATTGATGAATTTTTATAATTCATCTTATTTTGTAGTAAGAATGTCAAATTACAAAGTTAATCTAAGTTTTAAAAATTGGATGAAATAGAGTTAAGAAATTATAGTTTTTAATTTTCTAAGTTATAGTTTCTTGTAGTAGAAATTTTTTAAAAACTCTATTGTGAAAGAATTTCCCCATAAAGAAAAAATTAATTCTAAATCGTTTTACACATAATAACAAGCTTTCTATGAGCAGATCATCTAATCTTATATAAAATCTTTAAAACTGTCAAGGAGTACTGGAAAGGGTCCATTCTATAAGGCACAAATTTGGTACCACAACCACACAAGGGCAGAAAAAATGAGAAATATTGGCCTAGGATATAGGTGCCAAAATTCTGAACAGAAAATTAGCAAACTAAATATATAATAGTGTATAAAAAACATAATATATATGGTGAAGTTAAAGTTTACCTGTGGAACTCAAGGAAGATGTAATATCACAGAAATCTTTAAACATCATTCATCATATTGATAGGTTAAAATAGAAAGCCTGTAAGTCAACCTCAATAGGTGTAGAAAAAAATCATGATAAAATCCTGAATAAATTAAGATTGGGAAGGATGTCAGCAAGATGGAGGAATAGGATATCTCAGCACTCATACCTCCCATAGAAACACTGACTTTTACAACCAGTCCTGGTGAGAACACCTTTACGGGACACCACAAGTACTTGAAAAGTTCCAACACCTTTGGTACACCAAAAAATCTGAGAGTAGATGTATTGAAAAAGGCAAAAGCAGTTTCACCTCACCCATGTCACCCCTCCCCCAAGGAAGCACAACTCTGGGGAAAGAAAAATCTCTTCAGTCTTGATTTTTCCCAAGGGGGAGAGTGACAACAAAGTGTGTCCCCACTTTTACCAGTCATTTAGAATGTTGTCCCAGAGGTCCATTTCTGTCTTGCCCTACCCAGAACACTGAAGGGACTAGCTGAGAAATCTCAGGACTGCTAGAAGCAGAGAGAAGTTAGGGTTCACAACACCCAGGGGATCTTAACAACAGGCTGCAGCTCCTATAAACATGCCCAAGGGCCCCATCCACACCTCTGTAGGATCCCTCATTGGGGAACCCCACAGTGAGTAGATGTACACTTCCACATCTCTCTGTGCCCCACTGTGACCAGCAATGGGCATCCCCCTGCCAACTGAGCACAAAGAAGCCTCTTTGGATGGCACATGGGAGTCATCATGGACCTTCCAGAAACTCCCACATGCAACACATAAACATCAGCAACTGGCTCAACTCTGCTGCATTGGGAGATGACACACAGCCTTGACATTTCAGGGCACTTTCCTTGAGAAAATAAACAAAAGACTGTAAATACCCTACCTGGCTTTGCAATTCTAATTTTCCCTCTAATGAAGGAATAAGAGCAGTGGAACAGGTGTACCATTAGAAAAGGTCTGAGAAGTCTTTACCAGACTCTCTAACCAGGCTGACTGGTTATGGCGTTTCTTGAAGCCAGTCAATAAGATTAGAGAAGATAACTCCTTCTTTGAATGTGAAGACAATAATACAAAGCTTTAAGGATATGAAGAAGTACTGAAAACTATCAAGATTTATTCATCCATAAATAGAAAAATTGAACAGACAAATAATAAGAAAGAAGATTGAATCAATAATCAAAAAACTTACAATGAGGAAAGCCCAGGATGAGATGGCTTCATAGGTGAATTCTGCAAAAACTTAAAGAATTAATACCAACCTTTTCAAACTCTTCCAAAAAATTGAAGAGATGGGAACATTTACAGATTTATTTTATGAGGCCAGCATTACTTTGATACTGAAGCTCAACTATGAAACTACAAGAAATGAAAACTATAGATCGTTGTGCCTGATGAACATTGATGCATAAATCCTCAATAAAATACTAGCAAACCAAATTTAGCAGCATGTTGAAAAGTCATAAACCATGATCAAGCAGGATTTATCCTTGGATTCAAGGATTGTTCGACATACGCAAACCAATCATTGTGATGTGCTATGTTAACAGAATGGAAGATTTAAAAAAACACTTGAACATCTCAGTAGATACAGAAAAAACAAACATCTTTTCATGATTGAAAACTCAAAAGATTAGGTACAGAACAACTATAATTCTACTTCATAGAGGCCATATATAACAAGTCTACAGCTAAGATTATACTCAACAGTGAGAAGCTGAATGCTTTTCCTCTAAGATCAGGAACAAAATAAAGATGCTCACTTTTGCCACTTCCATTTAATATTGTACTGGAAGTTCTAGCCAGGTGGCTCCCTCTAGGTTAGGACAATTTCTAGATAAAGATTTAGCTAAGAACTATTAGTAACCAGCACTTTTCTAACCTGGAGTAATGAGTGCTCTAGAAGCATAGGATCTAGAAGCGTAGTAGTATCTGGATTGCATACAGTAGCATCCATGATCCTATGTATAGAAAACACTAAAGACTCTACCAAAAACTCTCTCAGAATTAATAAATAAATTCAAGAAATTTGCAGGATACCAAAATCAGTGAACCAAAATCATTTGCATGTCTATTCACAAACAAAAACTATCTGAAAAAGAAATTAACAAAAAACAATTCTATTTACAATAGCACTGTATGGGATAAAATAATTAAGGATAAATTAAACCAAGGAGGTGAAAGATTTGTACACTGAAAATTATAAAACATTGGTTCTTCTTCAAAATTATAATTATAAAGCACTGGTGAAAGAAATTGAAGGCAATATAAATCAAAGATATCTCATGTTCATAGATTAGAAGAATTAATATTAAAATATCCCTAACACTCAAAGAGATCTACAGATTCAATGTAATCTTTATCAAAATTCCAATAACATTTTTTACACATCCATACAGGCACACACACACACACACACACACACACACAAAACCCTAAAATTCTTATGGAACCACTAAAGACTCCAAATAGCCAAAAGAATTTTGAGCAAGAAGAAAAAAGCTAGAAGTATCATATTTTCTAATTTCAAAATATGACAAAACTATAAAATCAAAACACTGTACTGCCATAAAAAAAGACATGTAGACCAATGAAACAGAATAGAGAGCCTTGAAATAAACTCACCAGAGTCATCGTAACTTCAATAAGGGCACCATGAACACAAAATGGTGAAAAGACAGTCTCTTCACTAAATGGTTTTAAGAAAACAGAATATCCATAAGCAAAAGAATGAAATTGAATCCATATCTCACACCATATTAAAAAAATCAAGATTAAAACATTCAATGTAAGACCTAAAACTATAAAAATCCTAAAGCATAACAGAAAAGCTCACGTAAATAGGTCTTAGCAATGATTTTCATATATGACCCTAAAACACAGGCAAAAAAAGCAAAAATAGACAATATTGCATCCAAACTGAAAACTTCTGGACAGCAAAAGAAACATTGAACAGAGTGAAAAGGCAACCTATAAAATGGGAGAAAATATTTGCAAACCACATCTCATGAAAAATTAATATCCAAAATATATAAGCAACATCTATAACTCAGTAGAAAACATACCAATGC
This sequence comes from Mustela nigripes, assembly GCF_022355385.1. Classification (NCBI taxonomy): domain Eukaryota; kingdom Metazoa; phylum Chordata; class Mammalia; order Carnivora; family Mustelidae; genus Mustela; species Mustela nigripes. The sequence continues at coordinate 172,201,489 of NC_081558.1, forward strand.
CACCTACAAAATTATCCACCTAATTCCACTTAAGTGTCCAAATCATATATGGTCCACTGAGAGGCATGATTCTTGTGAAGATTTGCAAATAAATGGAAATGCCTGACAGGGTGAAAAAAATCATGATCAAATGGTGTAATTAGCTTAGTTTGCATGATTCATATGCTTTTTTTTAAAAAAAATTATCTGACAGACAGAGATCCCAAGTAGGCAGAGAGACAGGCAGAGAGAGGCAGAAGCAGGCTCCCCACTAAGCAGAGAGCACGATGCGGGGCTCGCGGGGCTCGATTCCAGGACCCTGGGATCATGGCCTGAGCTGAAGGCAGAGGCTTTAACCCACTGAGCCACTCAGGTGCCCCTCATATGCTTTTTTACATTTCTCAGTCTTCTTCTCATATACTTCTGATTCTATTAATGTTTTTAACAAATAATACAGGTGGAAGTCAGAATTGCCATCATTAAAGCTACAAGTTCTCCAAGAAAATTGTCTGGGATTGAATGATGTTTCTATTATTACTAAATGTGTGACTTGGGACAAGACATTTAACATCTCTGTGTTTTAGAATCTTCATCACTGAAATGGGAATAATAGTATTGCTCTCATAGAATTTTAGTAAGTTGTAGTATGGTTTGCATATTGATGAGTAATGTGTTTCTGGAGCTTGAAAAAATTTCAGTGCCTCTTTTGTACAGAAAGAAGCCAAGCACTTCTATCCTTGGATTGCGTCTAGAAAAGGTTAAATATTCTGCATAATCTCAAGTGGTTCCTTGAATGTGGGATCCGGAAGAAAAGTGTTAGGCATTGGCAAAAAGCAGTTTAATGACTTTCCAACGGTAATACATTTTCATTTTCCTAAATGTATGGTATGCACCAAGTGAAGAACGTACTCTATATAAAACCAACTTCCCTGAGCTGTTCATTATTTATTAAAAATTTACCATGAATTCACATGCAGATACTTATTTCTTTAGGTATATTCTATATTAATTGGTTTATTTAAATTGTATTTGGATTAAGTCTTCAAATTTTAGCATTCTGTAAAGTATTTAAATATTGCTGACAGCTAAAAAGTATAGTGTCCTGTTCAATCCTTTGGCCAGTTCTCATGGTTTATTGATTAACAGCAACACATAATTGATTTCTTCTTCCACCACAGGTAAAATGTCATATAAGTATCATCAGAAATGTGGTACTCCTAAGTATCAGGACTCATTAGTTCACTTTGAAGACTGCAAGGATTTTGATCTAGGTTAAACTGAATTCAGACATTGAAGTTAAACCAAGGAATTTGTTTCTGAACCTGGTGAATTCTTTAGTTCTAGGAAGTTGATATGTTAATGATTACTACAGGATTTCTTATTGACTCTTAAAAATGCATAATGAAAAATCAGAGAAGTCACACTGAACATATTAAATGCTGATGAAAGAAATTGCATATTTTACCTTTGAGAGTCACTGATGTTGCAGTGATCCAGTATCTTGTATATCTTGTCATAGGCACAAAAGAATTTAACAGGTGTTTTGACTGGTGGATGATGATGACGATTTGTATGCAGGATATTTTTTAGTAAAGTGTTCTTGGGAACAACACCTGCTGATTAAGGAAAAGCAATTTTACATTAATACAGCAGATTACAAAAGGTTAACAGAAATTCTTCTCCTGAAAATTATACTGTGCAGGCCCATAGATTAAACTCAGAAGATGGTGAGAAGGCTTTGGCTCTGCTGGCCATTTATCACAGGAGTATCAGTTTAATAACAAGTTCAGTTGTAGGTTTGGCTTTACTAGAAGCATACCAATTCATTCTATTATTCTAAATATTATGACATTCCTTTTTCACTTGTAAAATTGGGAGAGATTTTCTTGGGAAGAAATAAATAATTTTCTTGGATCTTTAGAAACAATTATAGATTATACTGAAGGCAGCTGCAGTAATGTCAAACTCTTGGACACTTGAGATGAGCCATTTCTTGGGCAGATTCCATTTTCTCAAATTATCTGCTTAATCATAAATCCAAGAACTCTCTTGGCTCTAAGTTTCTTTGCCAACAGAGTGATTATGAAAGGTGTATAGAGATCTAGGCTCACCCAAAAGTAGATTCAGTAGGATATAGTGGATGCTATCGTATGCAATCCGGATACTACTATACTTCTACAGCCACAGCACTCCTTACTCCAGGTTAGAGAAGTAACTATTAGTTGGTTACTAATAGTTCTTAGCTAAATCTTTCTCTGGAAATTGTCCTAACCTAGAGGAATCCACCTCATCCAAGTTTGCTCTCTTCCCTGGGACAGCCTGTATCCAATAACTGGTTATCAAAGAAGGTGCAAAGGTTCAACCTCATTGCCTCCATTTAATACTACTTTTAAGGGTCATTCCCAGCTCCAGAACCTCCTAGAGGACTGGCTGAGGCTTTTGCTGAAAGACTACATTGCAGTTCAACTTGTCTCTGTGTCCTAATACAGCTTTCCCTTCCTCAATAGGTGTTATTCCCAAGAGCACTTCACCAAAAAATATCCTGCATACAACTCTTCATTTCAGTGTTTCTCTCGGAGGGAATGTATCTTCTGACAGTTGACTATGTCAGGAGTGGTTCTAAGAAGTAGATTGTAAAGTGAATTGGATATTCTGCTGGCCAACTGGTAATGATGCCATCATAGTTGGTAAGTAGAGTACTCATAGACCTCAACAGGTTGTAGAGGTATATTCTTAAAACATTGACTGGTGAACTGAAATGGGGTGCTAGTGAAAGGAAATTCCCCATTAGGAGAATATCTTAGGTATTTGAAAAGTTCTACGGATCATAATTTTAAGTACTGTGGAATCAGACAGCCTTTGCTCAGTTTTAAGTAAAGACATTAAAATGCTAAGGGTAATAAATAATTTGTTAAATGTGAGCTCTGAAAGCCAAAGGGCATTCTTTAATAGTACAAAAAGAGACTCTCAATCCCTGCAGCTGGAAGGGAAGGAAAGAATTTTACAAGAGTAGTAGAGCTCCAAAGAAAGTTGACTTTAACTGTATCAAATTTGATATGCCATGATCAGGAACCTATTGAAAACATATGGAATCCTGGGTCTAGGGGTCTTGCCATCTGGGTCAATTTGTCAAAAAATCTTGAATTCTTAGATCCTCTAGCTCTCTCTAAGCCCATAGAAGTGGTCCAGAATCCCTACTAAAGGCTAGGGCTTCCTCCTTCTGCTTTGTAAGACAATATACATTCCTTTCAGGATCTATCTCCACCTCCTCTCCTGACCATCAGACAAATATCTAGGATAAGTTTACTGTATAACCCAGACAGGAAAGTGCTAGATGGCTAGATGTGCTAAACAAGATTTCTTTCTATCTATCTATCCAACTCAAAGATTCAGTAAGACCTGGTTAATATATAGTAGCAGGGACCAAGAGAGTTTTTACAAGATTTCTTCTTGAGGTTCTGGATCAGAAGTGCAGAACATAAAGTTGGATAAATGAGATTTTATTTGCCATTCTTCTGGAATACAGGATTTAACTCCCTGACAAGACTTTAGAAGAAAAAAATTGTTAGCATACTTCTAGGATGATCCTTGGGAACTTAGAAAAAAAAAATGCCTATTCTAAATGAAGTGTAAATTTTTGACCTGTTCTAACTGACAGCTGAGATAGGGCTCAATAGGCAGAAGTGAAGAGATAGGGGATGCACTATGTACACCTAGAAAACTACCAGCTGACAGTGAGAAGTTTGTAAGGGAGCTACAGAGACATGCTGTTTACCAAAGCAACAAGGATTGCTTTGGTGGGAGGGACATCCATGTCACTGGGAAGCTCAGTGATGTCTTTCCACTTCAGCTAAGAATGATAGGAGAAGTCCTATTACTGAACTAGAAACAGGAAAGATAGAAGCTGGGTGCATAGTCGTCAGAAACAAGTTGTGCATAGTTACTGTAATGAGAGGCAAGACTGGAATGGCAACTCAGGGCCTGACCTTCAGAGCTATGAAATGACTAACAAGGCACAATATTACTAGGAGAAAGATATAAATGAACAACCAAAAATGATATTAATTTATGCAACCAAAAGAAATTAAAAATCTATGATTAGGAGGCTAGGAGAACCAGTCCTATGTGGACAATATGGCAATCCCTTGCCCAGTTTCCAGACCTAAGCCAAGTCTCAGGCTCTTGAACCTACTGACTAAAGGAGATGCTGAGTCCACAGAAGGAATGACTCTATAACTCCATGGTAAATGTGTATGGTAATAGTTCCCTCGATTCTTTCCCCAAAGGAACCTATCACCATTTATTTAGTTAATGATACACTGAGGAAAAAAGAATATCCAGACATTTTAAGGGCTCTTGGATATAGGGTGTGAATTGACATTGATACCCAGATATCTGAAACAAAACATATAATTGGTAATTGGTACACTCCCACACTTGTTCCTTGGCCTGTGGAATAAATGCTGATAGTAAGGGAGGATAAGTGGAAATCATTGAAATTGCCTATCTTATACCTAGTCAAAATGGTAAAAAAAAATAATAATACTGAATTCAGAAAGAATGACAGAGATTAAGACCTAAAAGGGGCAGAGATGGTTGTTCCTATCATTTAATTTACCAGACTTGTCCCCATGAACATTTTAGATCCTGTTGGATAGTGGTACACTATTGCAAACTCAAGAAAACTGTAGCCCCAATTGCAGTTTCTATGCAGGTGTGCTAGAGCAGATTAGCATAGACTCAGGTATATGGTTTGTAGCCATTGATATGACAAATGTGTTATTTTCCACCATTGTCCAAAAAGTATACTAAGACCAGTTTGCATTCATATGAAATAGAAAAAATGAAATCCATTTGGTCTTGATTCAAGCTATGTTAACTTTCCAATTCTCTCTTAAAATATAGCTCCAAGAAACCCAAACCATTTGGATACTCTGTAGGTCACCACATTAGTTTCCCATACTGAGGACTCATATAAATTGGAACAAATAATTAAGAAGTGGTGAATAAGTTGGAGGCTTTGATAAGATGTATGTATGTGCTCCTTGATAAGATATGAGTTATTTAAAAAATAAATTACTGGGGCACCTGGGTGGCTCAGTTGACTGAGTCTCTGAGTCTTGATTTTGGCTCAGGTCATGATCTCAGGGTTGTAAGAGCAAGCCTGCAGTGGGCTCCACACTGAGTCTAGATCCTGCTTAAACTCCTAAAATTGTCTCTCCCCCTCTCTTTCTGCCCCTCTCCTCACTTGCTCTCTCTCTCCCAAAAAACAAACAAACAACTTTTATTATTTATTTTAAAATATTTTGATGAAAATAATAATCTATCATTTTATTTACTTCCCTGCCACAAGGAATTCTGTGCTTACCACTCTATACATATTATACTTTCAATCTTACAACAAATCTATTATTGTTTTGATTTTACTAGTGATGAAGCTGAAGCTTTACATATTTACATACTTGGTCAAATTTGTACACTGACAAGAAGATTCAGAACCAGAACTCAGGTCTGTTTGACATCAAAACTCATGCTGAGACACAAATGGTTTCCCAAACCTGCTGTTCAGAGTTGATTTTCTGGTCCTCATCACTTCTTTTTTCTTTTTGTCTTGTCACCAAACAGGAAATAACTACTTATTTTAGCCAGATGGCAGCCAAATCACACCTCTTTGAGAAAGAAAAAGAAACTGACTGCCTTTACTTTAAATGACACATAAATCACAATGTTTAAATCACCCTTTCAACATAGTGCCAGGAAAAAATACAGGAGAAAAAATTAAATTTTTCAGAAGTAGTCACAAATCGCTTAGTATGGACAGAATTGTCCTCAAAAATGGAAAGGATATATCAGACTGTTAGGTGTCTTGCTTCAGACTGATGGTTGAAAGGCAACAGCTTCTCAGGAAAGGTGCACTTGTGGAGTCTTTTCTTTTTTTTTTTAAGATTTTATTTATTCACTTGACAGAGAGAGAGATCACAAGTGAGCAGGGAGGCAGGCAGAGAGAGAGGAGAAAGCAGGCCCTCCACGGAGCAGAGAGCCCAATGCGGGGCTCGATTCCAGGACCCTGGGATCATGAGCCGAGCTGAAGGCAGAGGCTTTAACCCACTGAGCCACCCAGGTGCCACAACCTTGTGGAGTCTTAATGAGGTGTTTCAAGAAGTCAAGATACTAAATTGAATTGGGAAACTGGCCAAAACAGCATTTTCCCAGGATATTAACATTTATTCTATTTGTCATCATGAATATATATTTATTACATAAATGCACGTTTAATGCATGCTTTCTAATAATGATGATTTATCTACTCCCAGATAGCATTCTAATTTGTTCTTGGAGTTTTTTCCTCTGAATTTGTTGGATTCATCTTTAGCCTGAACTACTGTCCTACTGGAGAACACAGAGCATATCTTTATAGCCTGGATTTTCATCAAAGAAGTCAGTCAAAATCAAACCAAAAATAGAAATTTGATTTTAATTTAGGGCTTAAACACACAACAATATTTTTCGTTGGCTGTTATCACTGTTATAGTGACAGAAACCAGAAAGGGAAAGATGAAGATCGATTATTAACTCTGCTTCTCAGAAATAAAAATACAGGCAATATACCAGAGGTTTCTATTTATTGTCCAAGAAGTAAGTGGAAAACTATAAATGAAATAACTTTTGTTATTTGAGTTTTATAAAATTTATAACTTATTTCTGCCAAAAGTCTACTTAAAGTGAATTTATTCCTATAGAGACCAGATTTTCACATTTCATAGTGAACAAAAGGTTTGTTGAACTTTATATTGAAAGCTAGAACTAAAAATTATAAAAATATATTTATTAAACCAATTACTGTAATTGGGTTATTATAGCAAACATACTTCAATTATGTACTAAGAATGGGAAGAAATAAAGTATAAATCAAATTCTCTTTTTTTGTGGAGAAATCAGACAGAAGAAGCATTTGGTATAATGTTATAACATCCTTTATTTTACATTTGACATTTTATAGAACATAAAGGGTCATTGTTACAAAGATATATGGAAACTTTATCAATTTTTCCCAATGGTCTTTTACAATTTGTTATTCAAAACCATTCTCTTTTAAAGTGTTTATTCTGACATTATCACTGTCATTGTTTCCTTCTTTCAGGTCATTATTTCTCAGTAGCTATGCCTGTGATTCCCCAGTACACTTTTTTATATTTATAAAATTGGATAATCATCCATACACTGATAGAGGTTCAAAGAAAGGGAAAAGGATTATTCATGCAATTGCTAAACAGAAAAAGATGTGTTGAGTGGAGGGGTGCCTGGGTGGCTCAGATGTTTAAGCATCTGACTTTGGCTCAGGTTGTGATCTCCAGGTCTGGGATAGAGCTCCATGTTGGGCTCTCAGCCAAGTGAGGAGCCTGCATGTTCCTTTCCCACTGCCTCTGCCCCTGCTTGTGCTCTCTGTCTCTCTGTTCCCTCTCCCAAATGAATAAATTTTTAAAAATCTTTTAAAAAGATATTTTGAATGGAAACTAATATTTAAATTAAAATTTTTTGTACTTTGACTTTTACTTTCTTAAACAATAACATGCCTGCAGAGACTTAGTGAATAAGAATTCATAAAACAGAGGAGGGGTTTAAACAAAGGGCTATGGAGTGATTCTGTTCAGTCTGCCATAACAAAATACCACAGGCTGGGTTGTTTAAACCAGAAGTTTATTTTCTTATGGCCCTATAAGCTGAAAGTCCAAGATCAGGATGCTCTTAGGATTGGTTTCTGGGGAGGCCTCTCTTCCTGGCTTGTAGATGGACTCTTCTCATTGTGTTCTCATATGGCATTTCCTCTCTGTAATGAGAGAGCTAGAGTTAGAGCTAGAAATAGAGCTAGAGCTAGAGATGATAGAGATACACCTAGTGTCTTTCTCTTTTCTTATAAGAATTCAAATCCTAACAGATTAGGGCCTTCCCTTATGACCTTATTTAACCTTAATTATGTGTATAACCTTAATTATCTCCAAATATAGCCATATTAAGAATTAGGGCCTCAATATATGGATTTAAGGGGACAAAATTCAGTCCCTAGCAATGTGTGCTCAATTATAGCTCCATTACTTTCTTCTTGTTTCATCTTGGATAGATTATAATAATCACTTAGCCTTAATTTGATAATCTCTATAATGTGGAAAACTACTCAATTCATAGGATTTTGAAATAGATCAAAGAAGCAGTGAATTTTAAGGATTCAGCACAGTACCTGGCATAGAATAAGTACACAATAAACACTTGTTATTTTGGATTCCTGATGATACCCCAGTACTAATTTAATCTGAAAAATGAAAAAAGATTGTATTCATTCCTTCATGACACTAAGATATGGTGAACCTAGAAGAGATCAGGGAAAATGGTGGAATAGGAGGATGCTGAGCTCATCTTGTCTGAAAAATTACTGAAGCAGCTTCTATGCAACAAACTCTTAAAATTAGTGGGAACACATCTTTCAAAAGCTAGTCATAAAGAGAAGGCCACATAGAAAAAGATATAGGGGTGGACATGCAGTCAGGAACCAACCCCTGGTGCAACTAACCACAAGTGGGAGGGACATCACAAACATGGAGGAGCAAGGATATCAGATTCCACAGCAGGCACTCCTGGCCTTGGAGACCTGTATAGGAATACAAGTCTCCATAACTTCTTGCTATGAAAGTCAGTGGGGCTTAATTTCAGGAAAGCCAGAGGGCTATAGGAAACCAAGTCTTTACCCATAAAAGGCCAGTACACTAAATGACTCAACCTGATGCACAGCACAGAAGCAATAGTTGAAAAACTCCTAAGGTATACATGAAGAAAATTTCTTGACCAATTTTAAGATGTTTGTCAGAGAGGTATTTCTTTGAAAAGAGAAATAAAATTAACAAACCTTTAGCCAGATTGATAAACAAAAAAGAAAGAAAACTCAAATATATCATAAATGAAAGGGAAATAACAATGATACCACAAAAATAAAAAGGATTATCTGAGAATACTATGAAAAATTACATGCTAACAAATTGGGCAACCTAGAAGAAATGGGTAAATTCCTAGAAACACACAATCTTCCAAAACTAAAGAAAATAGAAAATTTGAGCATACTTATTAACTACTACCAAAATTGGATCAGTAATCAAAACCTCCCAACAAACAAAAGCCAGGACCAGATGGCATCACAGGTGAGTTCTATCAAACATTTAAAGAAGAGTTAATACCTATTCTTCTCAGTCTTTTCCAAAAAATAGAAGAGGAAGTACCCTACCAAATTTATTCAATGAGGGCAGAATTACCCTGGAACTAAAGACACTCCAAAAAAGAAAACTACAAGCCAGTATTCTGAAGAATAGATGTAAGAGTCTTCAACAAAATATTAGGAAACCAAATTCAACAGTACCTTAAAAGCGTTATTCACTACAATCAAGTGGTATTTAATTCCGGGATGCAAGGATGGTTGAGTATTTGCAAATCAACCAGTGTGATACATCACATTAATAAGAGGAAGAATAAAAACCATAGGATCATCTCAAAAGATGCAGAAAAGGCATTTGCCAATATTCAACATCCATTCATAATAAAAATCTCAACAAAATGGATTTAGAGGGAACATCCTTCAGCCTAAAAATAGCCATATATATACATATATCTATATGTATATATATATATAGCACAACTAACTTAATACTGGTGAAAATTCAAAGGCTTTTCTCTAAGATCAGGAACAAGACAAGGTGGTTCACTCTCACCACTTTTATTCAACATAGTACTGGAAATCCTAGCTGCAGCAATCAGATGAGAAAAAGAAAAGGCATCCAAGTTGGTAAAGAATAAATAAAGGGGTCCCTATTTGCAGAGGACATAATGCCATTTACAGAAAACCCTAAAGACTCTACCAGAAACATTTTAGAATAAATTATTTTGTTAATGTTTTGGGATATGAAATTAATACACAGAAATCTATTGCATTTCTATGCACTGGTAACAAAGTAGCAGAAAGGGAAATTAGAAGACAACCCCATGTATAATTACTCCAAACAATAAAATACCTAGAAGTAAATATAACTAAGGAGGTGAAAGACTGTACTCTGAAAAATATAAGGTATAGTTGAAAGAGATTAAAGATGATGCAGACAAATGGAGAGATATACCATGCTCATCAATTGGAAGAATTAATGTTATTAAAAAGTTCACACTACCCTAAGCAATCTACAGATTTAATACAATCACTATCAAAACACCAACAGTGTTTTTCACACACCTAGAACAAGTAATCCTAAAATTTGTAGGGAACCACAAAGACCCCAAATAACCAAACCAAATCATTTCACTTGAAATGATTCAAGTGATGGGGTTTCCACCACTTCCTGTGAATGACCATTCCACAGACTGACAGATCCCATTACATGGTCATTTTCCTCCTCATGCTCTGCCTGCATTTTTCTTTGCATGAAGAAAGAACAAAGTTGGAGGTATCACAATCCCATATTTCAAAGTATACTGCAATAAAAGCTGCAGTAACGAATTTAATATTTTATTGTGGATAGACAACAAAAGCCCCTAAATAAATATCCAACCTCTCTTTGAAGTCATTTCATCTTTAGCCTTGTTTTAAATTTTTTCCATAATTATTGAAATTAGTATGTTTTCTTAAAGATTTTACTTATTTAATTGAGAATGAGAAAGAGCAAACATTAGTGGGGGGAGGGTAGAGGGAGAAGCAGACTCCCTGCTGAGCAGGGAGCCTGACACAGGCCTCCATTCCAGGACTCCAAGATTGCAACCTGACAGTTAACTGACTGAGCCACCCAGGTGCCCCCAAATCGGTGTCTTTTAATGGGATTTCTCTCTCATTTGTTCATTTTGCTCATCACTGCTACTCTGTGATTTCTAAATTTAAAAAAAAATTTTTTTCTAGTTATTCTACCAGGTTGCTCTCTTAGTTTTCCTCTTCTTTCTTTCTTTTCTAAAATTATTGAAATTAAAGATGAAAAAGACACAGTGCTCATCAAGTCCCTCTTCTTCCAGGGTGGAATAGTCTTCTTTAATAGAGCAATTTTTCCACTTAGCTGAAAATGATTCAAGTGATGGGGTTTCCACCACTTCCTGTGAATGACTATTCCACAGACTGACAGATCCCATTACATGGTCATTTTCCTCCTCATGCTCTGCCTACATTTTTCTTTGCTCAATTTAATCCTGTTTCTCTTAGTTATACCTCTTTGGATAACTTAAAGAAATTCCTCTCCCCTTCTTGCTCCATATTTCCCTCAAATATTTGCAGATGGTTATTATTTCTCCTTAGTCATTATTTGGCCCAACCATTTGAATTAGGTCTTTCATCTTTTCCCGTTATCCAGTGCCTCTAGCTATTTCAATAGGTAGGTATTTGTGCTCAGAACTTGCCATTTAAAAAAAAAAAAAATGTTCTAAATCTTTGGGAATGGGAACATCCAAATCTCCATATGAGACTTTTCTCTTAGAAACTTCAAAGTGATATACACACACAATGCAGGACAGAAATAATTCAGGGCCTCTTGTACCTGTAGCTTCAGTTGTAATATTAAGTGATGGTGCTTCTTCTTGGTTCAAAAGCTTCTATTTCAAGTCTTATCTCTTTCTTGAAACCTCATTCACAGCATTTGGCACTGTTATAAAGAGGACTGATACTTCACTGTCTGAAATAAAGGAATTCTTCTGCCTCAGAATATTTAAAAACATCCCCCAAAGAGGCACCAGTCTCCTGAAAGAGGAATACATTCTTCCAAAAAATATAATTTTAATTAAAAAATTTTTTCCCTCAAAAATTCTTTGCCAACCTACTTTACTCTCCCCATAAATAGGTCCTCAGATCTCCAAGTTCATTTGTGGCAGTGGTTCTTACTAACCAGGGCTAGAAATACCATTGGAACATGATGTTTTAAGAAACATATCCTCTCTCTCCCTTTCTCATATTTAATGCATTTCTCCTTTGGTCAATGACTAGTGCCATACATAAATATAATGTAATTTCTGTTCCCTTTTCATTCATTTTTGTTGCTATTCCTGATATTTTACAGTGCCAATTAAAGCTATGAGGGTGAGTTGTTAACAATATTTGCTTTGTTCTCTGACGTTAGAAATGATGAAACATAAGGCAGATGTGTTAACTTGAAATGTCTTCAGTATAGATTTGTTAGGATCATAGAGGAAAACCAAATAATAGTGTAGAACTACATGGGCTTTGGAGCCAGATGGCCATTTATCTCTGTATTGTTATAAAATCTAAAGCAAGTAACTTCTCGTGGGTTTTTTTCCAAATATTTTTCTCTCTCTCTCTGACTTGGTAAGTATGACTAGTGACTGTTTCTTATTTTAAATAACTTATTTGTAATAGTTATCGCTATAGAGTGTATCAAAAATTAATAATGTTCCCACTCACTATATTTGTTTGGCTAATTCTGCCCATCATCCTCACAGAAACCAGACCTGTAGGATGGTTGTATTTTCAAAATAAACCTGTCTTCCAACTCCCGAGTTTGCTGAAGTAGTATTTTGCTTCCATGTTAATGCATTTTTCCCTGACAAAATGTCAGTTTTATGGCATAGTTCTTGCTTATTACATATAATTTTCAATTATATTAAATGAACTATTCAGATTTTACTATGACTATTACCATTTATTGCTCACAATTGTCTTCTTTAAACACTTGTTCTATCTAGAGTTCACACATAATTTTCTTGGTTAGAGTGCTTTCTCAGGTAATTGCTGCAGTGATCGAATACATGGAGAGAAAGGGTGTGTAATATTTGTATTCTTATGAGATGAAAATAAAGGGTATCTTGGAGAAAGACAAGAATATTTATGATATTTATGAATATAAGAATATTTATATATGATACATATCATATATATGAATATAAGAATATTTATGATAATATTTATGATCAATAAATATAAGTATTATATTATGTAAATATATAAAATATAAATAATATAAGTATTAATAAATTTATAGCTCTTTTTAAAATTTTTCATCTTTTTAGAGGGGAAACCTGATGCTAGATGGGTAGCTTCCCCAAAGTGCATGATCCAGAAGAAAGTAAGGTGGAAGCTGCAATGTCTTTTATGACCTACATGAGGGGTAGATACCAGGGGCAGACTCAGTGGAAGCCAACTTGGATGGTGGCTAGCACAGTAGTTTATTTTTTCATTTAATTAAGGGTTTTCTAAGATAATTATAGATTGAAATTCAGTGACTATACAGAAAGATCAATGCACACTTTGCCACATTTCCTCCAATGGTACATTTTGCAAAACGGTAGTATAATATTACAAGCAGCATATTACCATTAATAAAATCCACCAATTGTATTCAGCTTTCTCAGTTTTACTCCTACTCATTTGTGTATATATATATATATATATATATATATATATATATATATGCTTGTTTGTGTGTATTAAGTTCTAAACAATGAAGTTATGAGTGTTAATTCATATATTCAACACCTTATTTAAGATTCTAAAGAGTTTTAATACCACAAGAATCCTGTGGCTTTTTTATAAGCATCTTTCTTCCCTCTTGCACTAGCTCTCTTCTCCAACCCTAAACCTGGTAATCACCAATCCAACCTCATTTCTACAGGTAAGTGGTAAAACAAATGGTAGTATATACATACCACAAAATACTGCTCAGAAATATAATAGGAAAGGACAATTGATATAAATAATAACTTGGATGATTCTTCAAGGAATTATGCTTACTGGAAAAAAAAAAAACCACGGTTCCTTCAGCCACGTTCCCTCTTTCTTTGTCTTCCTTCCTTCCTTTGTCTTCCTTCTTTTCTTCCTCTTCCTTCCTTTCCCTCTTTCCTTTTCTCTCTTTTCTTTCTCTCTTTGTCTCTTTCTTTACCTCCTTTCCTCCCACCCTTCCTTCCTTCCTTCCCTCTTCTGTTTGAAGAACTTCCTTTAGCTAATCTTAAAAAGTAGGTTTCCTAGTGAAATTTTTTTTTTAGTTTCTTTTCACTTGAGAATGTTTTTTATTTTCTTTTAATTCCTGAACAATTCCACAGATACAGAATTTATGATTGATGCTTATTTTCTCCTAGTACTTGAAAAATATTGTGCCACATATTTATGGCCTTTGGGATTTTCAATGAAAAATTCTTTGACTCTTCTATAGATAATGTGTAGTTTCTATCTGGTGGCTTCCAGGATATTTTCTTACTATTAATTTTCAAAAGTTTATGATATGTCTTAGTGTGGATTCCATGGACTTTATACTGTTTGGGGGCATTGCTCAGCTTCTTGGATCTGTAGGTGTATGGCTTCCACCAAATGTGGAAAATTTTGACACTATTTCCTCCTTCCTTTCTTTTTTTTTTTTTTTAAGGATTTATTTACTTGAGAGACGGAAAGATAGAGAGAGAGAGTGAGGGGAGGGGCAGAGGGAGAGAATTCACAAACGACTCCCCCCTTGAGCACTGAGCCTGATTCAAGGCTTGATCTCACCAACCTGAGATGATGACCTGAGTCAAAACAAAAGTCAGACAGATATTCGATTGACTGAGCCATCCAGGCACCCCCCCCAGACCTTATTTCTTCAAATACTCTTTCATTCACATTTTCTTTTCCTTCTTATTTTGGAATACCAAATGATATCCATGTTGATTTTTGTTATTATACCCCCCACTCCCGGATCCCTGAACCTCTGTTAATTTCTTTTGGTCTATTTTCTTTCTATTGTTCAGATTAGATAAAGAACCTGTCAATCTACTGTTTTATCTTTAAATTCACTGATCGTATCCTCTGTCATCATCACTGTACTATTGAATCCATTCAGTGAGTATTTATTTGTTATTGCATTTCAGCTTCACAATTTTCACTTGATTTTTTAAATAATTTCTATTTCTTAACTAATATTTGAAACTATTGTTTCATTTGTTGCAAGAGAGTTTAGAACTAGTTGCTGGAGCATTTTAATGAAATTTCTTTATAATCTTTGTCAGATAAATCCCAACATTAGATTCATCTTTGTTTTTTGGTATTAGTTGATTATCTTTTTTCATTCAAGTTTTGATTTTCTGAGTCTTAATATGGTGGATGATTTTCTATTATATTGTTAACATTTTTGTCTGTTGTTAGGGGACACTGGATCTTATTTAAATCTTTTACTTTCCAAGCAGTACCTGTTCAGATTTATCACATGAGGTTTGGCCTACTTTACGGACTGTCTCAAATGGTAGTTTTATTTTTAGAGGCTTTTGGTTTTAGTTTAGTCTGTTTGGTTTACCTGGTGATCTGGGGGTACCTGTTGTTCCTACTAGTGTTGCCTTAGGGAGAGAAGGGGGTCCTATGGTGAGCTGCTGAACATCTTTCAGTGAGGAAGGTCTGATACCTCCTGGTTGTCTGATATCTCTGTCCAGGGATAGGAGATTCTCAGGTGTCTGAGGCAATGAGCTTTCCAAACTCAGCTGTCTCTTTTACCGATTTCACTTCATATCTACTGTGTGGAAAGCAGACTCAGGCTCTTCAAGGAGAGAGAATACTTCCACAGACTGCTTATTTTAGCTTGGGTTCCCGGTCCTTACCTAAGGAGTCTCACTCCCCTGATGTTGTCAGGGAGATTTCTGTTCAATCTGTGGAAAGGAAGAGCTTGTCTCAGCTGCCTTCTTTTGCTAGATTAGGTATCTGAAAATATTTGTTTTGGGTGACCTTCCTGTGTTGGATGGAAGTATGCAAGACTTCCTGCCATTGTGCAGTTCTACCAGTTCCTTGCCCTCCAAGCCAGCTCATCATCCTCTCTTTATCTTTTATAATTCTCTTTTCTTGATGCCTTATACCATTTCCAAGGTTTACAGTTGTACTTGCCAGAGAGGAGCAGGGAAAAATGGCTTTACCTCATCTATAAGTGTACCTTTTAAATCCTCACTCTAGGTAAATTTTCTTGTATTCATTTATTCCTTCATTTGTTCTTTGAGGACCCACTATGGGTTTAGCACCATTGAAGATATTGGCAAGGATAAAAAAGTACAAGATTTATGTCCCCATATAGTTTACATTCTAATATTTCTATGATTACCACTTTTATCACATATATTTTTTCTTCTTCATATATCTTGTGTTTTCATTTATTATTTTCCTTTCTTAGTACTTTTTGATGTATTTTTCTAATTATAAAACCTAATTTTCAGTGGTAACCTCTTTATTTTCAATTTCTCTAATTTTTAAGTTTATTTGTTTTTGTTCCAAAAACTCTTTACATATGTGTGCTATAATTTATATTCTTAATAAGATTAAGATTTTGCTTCGAGTTTTCTTCTTTTTCTGCCATTAATTATACTTCCATTCTTTCTTGATGCCACCATCTTCCCAGAAGTCATCAGGTTTCCTTAAATAGCTCCATTACCTGCTTTTATCAATAGGTATAAGTGAGAGAGTAAATGATCCTATAAGGAGTTTTTCTCCAGGTAATTGGTGATAATAATTTTGGCAAATTAAAACTTATCTGTTAAGAAATTTCAGAAGAAGCCTTTTTCTATTTAGGTGAAAGTAGAAATGGCTTGCAATTTCTTTCTGTGGCAGTGACATTAAGGAAATATCTTCCTTTTCCCAGAGCTGCATGTAGCAAGCCAAATTTTTCCCCATACCAATAGATTTACTTTAATGGCTAGCCAGATATCCTATGTGATTCCCATCCCACAGTACATAGAATTAGTGGAGGTTTTATTTTTGTTTTAAGCAAGCTCAATGCCCAACACAGTTATTGAACTTAACAACCTGGGGTCAAGAGTTGCATGCTCTACTAACTGAGCCAGCCAGGCGCATCTTGGTGTTTTGTTTTTGCAGAGACACAAACCTCTTTCTAAGACACTGGAGTCTCAGTTACACCCCACACATACACCTAATTTATGAGGTTATAAGGTCTGAGATATGTCTGTATTCTTCTCAGCCAAGATCATCTTGGTGTTTATGTCTTTCCACAGGGAATTGTCAGGAGGTTTCCCATTTAGCTAATTGCCTTGCCAATTGGTGGAAAGAGACATGAAAGAACTGAAAAATCTGTAGATGATGGCTGAATTCACATTGGAGTGTACAGAGAATTACTAGAAAGAAAAAAAATGAATATTACAATAAGCACGAGGAAATGAAGTGTGAATGCTTATACAGACATGGCTTAGAGCATTTATGTTTAAAGCATGGAAGGAAGAGAGTTGGCAAATGACTTAATAAGCATGGGGGTTACTGTAAATGAAAAGAGGTGGGAAAAGAGATCTAAAGCTTTACCTTGAATTGTGATTAGAAACTCCTGTCACTCTGGGATTTTCTTGAGAGACAATAATATATATTTAATCTTTAAAAATAATTTATAAATGTTGTATTAAAGTTTCTCTGAGATAACACTTTGTCAAGATAAGACCACCCATGTAGATTAGAAAAGAGGCCATACAGTAAAGGGTAAAAGTCATGGATTTTGGAGGCAAATACTACTTGTTTAAAAACCTAACTTGATTAATTATTTTCTGGATAAATAGGAGCATATTTATCCTCTCCAGGCCAATTTTTTTATCCGTTAAGTGAGGATAGTACTATTTAGGATAGGATAAGATTTATCTTACAATAAATCCTGAGGTCCTAAATATAACCTTAAAAAGACTTCCATATTATGGCCACTGCTTACAACCTCTTATTTGAACACATCAGGTCAAGGAAACCAGGACTCATTTTAGTTCCTTGAATATACTACAGTCTTTGTTTTGGTTGTGACCTTCCCAAAGGCTATTTCCATTGCTTATAAATTACTTCTCTTGTCTCTATCCCCATGCCTAACTCTTCATCTTAAACCTCATTTTTCAGCTTAAACTTCATTTTTTTCTGTTTTCCTGTCCCTTAGCCTAATTCTCATTGTGTTCTCCCAGAGTTCCATTTCTTTATTATAGAATTCAGAACATTTTATGACTATATACTTGTTTTTTGTTTAGGTTTTGTCTTTCCCACTGATTAGGGATTAAGTCTTGATATTATAGCTTCAATATTTGGCGAGTATTCATCACATAGTAAGTACTTAATAAATATTTGTTAAATGTATAAATTAATGAGCAATTGAATAAAGTAAGTGTCCAGGGAATAGTATTATTAGAGGACCCTCTGAACTACATAATTTATTTATAAGTGTATTAGTGTAAAGATGACTGTAAAAAAGAAAAGAAAATGCTAGAGTTCCCTTAATCTTCATATACCCTTTGTTGCAGACTTTCAATTCCACAAAGTAAAATAAAAGCACAATATTTTTCTCATTTAACACAGATAATAACTTACATATCATGTAGGAAGTGAGCAGCCCTTCTGCTAAAATTTATTCCATGTGTCATATCAACAGTAAGTTAGACACCAATATTTTCTAATAGACTTAAAAGAAACCCCAGCAGTTACTTCTAAACACCATGAAATTGATAATGTGGAGAGAAAAGCACTACTTGTCATACTTGAAATCCCAGGAGTCAGTCAGATATGTTGCTACCATATAATTTTTCCTTCACAATCTTTCCTGTCTACTGAGCCCACACATATGAAAGAAAATAATTCCCTTCTCTAAGAGTGCACAAAATAACCATAGAAAATTCTGCTGTTTCCCACAAACCAAAACTAAGGTAGCTAAGTCACATTTATCAGACTACTCGGTAAGTTGCCAGGAGTCAAAGTACTTTCCAACTATTTAGCTCAAAGGGCAAGTTTAGGAGCCCACCAGATTCTCTTGGGATATAGGAAAAATAATAGATGAAGACAATTCCTGTCAAGGTTACTTTTGTTTCAGCTCATCACTCTTACTGCCAAATTAGCAAAGAGATTGAACAGCTCCTTAGAAATCTAGTGTGAAGAGCATTATTCTTTCAAGACCATTAATCTTTGAATAATGTTCTGGCCGTAAAGATGGATCTGGACATGCAAGACAAATTAAAATTAAGAGACTGTTGCTTAAATAAAAAGAACAAGAGCCTGGATATATTGTGAATTGGAAAGTATCTTATGCAAGCAAGGTACTTCATCTTTCTTGCAGACAGGGGTATTGAGAAAGGCTTCTAAATTGGGTGATAAGAACCCATGAACTACAGATTCCATGTAACCAGGCTCTGACATTCAGATGATGCAAAAGCTCATTTCAGTAAAACTATTTAAATCTCAGACTTACAAATGTCTTTTGTAATTGTTGTTTGCTTTCTGTCTTTTCCACTGTCTTGTAGGTTCTGTGAGGTCATAGGACTATCCATTTGCCACTGTAGCCTTACAGCCTTTTCAGGCCCATGTGTAATGTGAAACTCTAGTGTCCTCATTTTGTCTTTGGCAGGCCAACCAGAAGTCCAGGCACTAGTGCTCGTTTCACTCTCTCATTTAGAAATTATTTTTTGCAGTTCACGGTGGTTACAAAAGAAAGCTTTAAATCTTTCCATTAAGTTAAAACACTGACTATCCCTCCAAATAAAGGACATACGATGTCCTTTAGTGGAGATGCAAACCATGTCTCTGTACTGTTTCCAGTATCTTATACTGAAGGGATCACATCCACGCTTTTTTATTTTTTTATTTTTTAAAGATTTTATTTATTTATTTGACAGAGAGAGACACAAAGAGGGGAACATAAGTGGGGAGTAGGGGAGGGAGAAGCAGGCTTCCTGCTGAGCAGGGAGCCTGATGCTGGCCTGGCCTCGATCCCAGGACGCTGGGATCATGACCTGAGCCCAAGGCAGATGCTTAATGACTGAGCCACCCAAGTGCCCAACAATCAGGCTTTTTAAAAGAACTGAATTTGATTTATGAAATATTCTTCTTTGGACTCTCTCTTTAGATTTTAAAATTAATAGAGGTGAAATAGCATGTTTTTCAGATAATGTCAGATGCTGGAGACAATATGGAAATATAGTAGGAACCATCTTGTACAAGTAGATTACATGTAGACCATTCTAGTGAACAGAATACAGTTTAAAAAAAGTATAGCTTCACCTCATAGCCCATAAGTTTCACATTTAGATATTTACTCCAGAAAAAAAATCTCACATAAGTCTAGAGAGGAATGGCACTGTTACTGACATTGAAGTATTACAGCAAAACTTGGTGTCTGCCACTGGTCATGTGGTTTAGTACACACTAGGGAATATATGCAATGAGAAAAGAAATACTTGATGTTTACAGAGAAATAGGAATAGATTTATTAAAAATTAAAATTGAATATATGTATGATATTCAAGATATCATGCATTTGCTTGAGTGCATGTATATATAATAATATATGTGTGTACACACATGCACACACACACACACACACACACTACATTATCCACATGTGCAGGAATTCTGATAATTTTTCAAAATTCTCACTCTCCTAAAGACAGATATTAAGAGTCAGAAGCCTTTGTGGAAACCATAGGCATCTAAAGGAGTTGGTGAAGAAGGTAGCTCAGAAGTCCATAATTAAAAGTTGCTTAAAATCTATTTTCTAAACTTGGCTTAGTCATTTCCTCTTTCTTAAACTCCATAGGTCTCTATTTTCTCATCTACAAAAAGAGCATATTAAAACTTATTGCATGGGTAGATATAAATGAGACAACATACTTATAAAGACCTTAACATATGGTTTGGCACATAATGGGCTTTTAAATAATATGAATTTTATTTCTTCCTTTTCTTTCCAACTCTCCTTCTTCCTTTTTTTTTGTTTTATTTTCCTATTTTTAAAAGATTTTATTTATTTGTTAGATTGAGAGAGGCAGAGAGAGAGGGAGCACAAGCAGGAGGGAACAGAAGGCAGAAGCAGAGGCAGACTTCCTCCTGAGCAGGAAGCCCGATGAGGGACTCGATCCCAGAATCATGACCTGAGCCTGAAGCAGACGTGTAACCGACTGAGCCACCCACATGTCCCTTATTTTCCTATTTAACATGAAAAGCTGACCTATGACATTTTCAAATTGGAATACTAATGATCAACTTTTGAATACTCCCATATTGCCACTATGCTTCATATATAGTATTTCATAAATGAGATATCCTGAGAATCTTGCAATTTGATACCAATATTATTTATTTCTAGTTAAGAAGACAGGCTCAGAAATCTTAAGAAATTTAGCTAGAATATAAACATTATCTAGAAGAATTCAACAGTACTTCTCATCCTTACAGAGAAGCTGAAGTGTTTGAGCATGTAATTCTTTTGAGGGATAATCCTCAATCTTCAGCTACTCTGTGTATGGCCAAAAGAGTGGTATTAAATGGGTAGAGTGCAATATTGAATTTTTTTCCTGCTCTTGAATGGTACAAAAGTGGCCACAAACTGAAAAAGACATGGGATGAGAGAGAAAGGGAAGAAAGGAACTCACCTTTGTAGAATTTTGTAAAATGTAGACTCAATCATGAGAAATTTATGAGGCAGTTTTGAATATATTTGTACTTCTTTCATGGGTTTAGATTGTATCATCTCTGAGAATAATTGCTCTTGGAAGTCATGCTAACACATCTCAACATCTACTCATTGACCAATTACAGGAGGGAATGGATTTTTCTGAAACCCATATTGGTGGACAGATCTCAAAAAGAACTGCTAAAAGGGTTCCTGCTTTATCTGAGCTGAGATGCAGAACCTCTTTCAGCAAGTCTCTCTTCCTCAATTTCATTCTTTGGAAACTGGAGTGTGACAGTCATTACTGTCTAGTGGAATCTCTCAAATGATTGCTTTAGAGCTATAGTTCTCAAACCTGGTTACACATTGTAATTACCAGGGAGCTTTAAAAAATCCCAATGTTTAAATTCCACCTTACAAAGATTCTCACTCAGGGGTCTGAATATCGGAATTTTAGAAAGTTTCCAGATAATTCTAATGTACTGACCAATTTGAGGACCATTGCCTTAAGCCTGTTGTGCCTGTAGAGCTTTTAGTCTAATGGAACTATGGAAAAAGAGAAAGTATATGGTAATAAACTGCATCTTGCTCAACATGATTCTCTCCAGGTGAGAATAAGCAATAAATAGCCGTTTAAGTGGATGCCCAACAATTCTGGTTAGTGACCTGCAGCAGAAAGAGGGACAAAGGTCCTAGATCAGAGGTAGAAGCAATTTTGAGATGCATAGAGACTGAGGAGCAGTATTCAATAAAAAATAAGTCCGGAGCCACTTTCAAATAAGTAAAACTAAAATTTCTGGTTTTTTTCAATACATATTAGATAGAAGCTGAGGTTATAGGGCAAAATCAGAATTCATCTTAAAATCTGGGCTCATTCCACTGTACTACAGACTTTTTCTATTACTCATGTTCTAAATGTCAGATATATATGTTTCAAGCCCAATGGTCAAGCAGATATATTCACTTCCTTGTACTCGCTGATGTTTTTACTGCCTCTGAGTTCATTTCACACTCTTCTTTAATGCCTCCCATCTCCATTCCATTCCTCAAGGTCTTAATCAAGCCCAATATTCCTCTGAGGTCTTTCCCCAAATATCCTAGGCTATATAGCTCCCTCTAATTCTAGAAAACATGTTATACTTCCATTTGGCATCACATAGACAATTGTTGCTTAATGTCTGTATGTGTGTAAATTCTATTTTTATAATTATATTTTAAGTTTCATGTATATAGATGCCACGTTTTACTTGTTTTGTGGTTCATATATTCCCTGACACAGTGCCAGGCACATTGTGCATGCTCCTGAAATATATGATCAAGTGATGGATTATAAATATTAATAATCCTCAATGTTTTCAAGGAAAGAAAAATTTAAAAAAAATGAGACCGCTTCCAAGAAAGAAATATGATAAATAATTATCATGTTAAACTTGATAAATGGATCTTTTTAATGGGAGAGGCATCCCTCCAGTACACCTGCACTCAAGAAATGTGTAATCAAATTATAAGCACAAGACACCCGCCACCAATTTAACATTTAGACATGACATCATTTTTTCCTATGATTCAGTAGGATTATTTGACCATTCAACAATCCAAGACTGTTTATTCCAGAGTTGTTTTTTTAACTTTGTTTAACCATCTCCTTGACTTTCTTTAAAATATGTAACTTTGATACATTCTCTTCTTTACTGGAAATTCTAACTCTAAATATCCCATTACAAATCTGGAGTTTGAAAGAGAACTTCTGGGGCATTGAGATAATTTTTCCCTCCTTTCCGGGAGCCAAGTTTCTTCCTCCATATTTTCCCAAATGCCACAGCCAATAATGACCTGAATACCTCAATGAATTCCAAGGAAAAATGCCACTTGGTTTGACTGACCTCATTGTTGGGACTGTCTAGCAAAAGGGCTACTTGAACATTTGTTTTTCTCCTTTTGAGAAAATTCTATGATTAGACCATTTAAAATAATGTATTACCACCCCCACATCTTTTTAAGCTATAATTTCAAAAGTTTTGTTTTTTGTTTTGTTTTGTTTGTTTTTTTGGTATGGTTTGTGTGTGTATGTGTGTGTGTTTAAGGGTTTAAGTGTGTAATACTATTTCCCTATGTTTCATTGGTCCCTTTCTTTTTATTTAGGTGAACTGAGAAAAGTGGCTTCATTAAGACAATGAAAGGCATTGTGGATTAAAGATTCATACCTATTCTATGAATGATCAATGAAAGGTTGGCTACAGTTCACTTATGGGAGATTTGAGGTTTTGATTACAGAACATTGGTCATCAATTCTGGTGTTTATCCAAATGACCCATCGACCTCTTTCGAAAATCTCTATGTCTGGCCATTCTCCTGAGATGAACTTAAGAAAAGCCTGCACACCATCAGGTAACAATTTTATCTTTTTAAGAAAACAGATGAGTTCAATAAACTGTAACCATTGTTTTTAACTAACTCGGATCTCTGTACCCCTTTTGCTGAAAATAAACTACATGTTATAAGAGAACATGTAGTTATACCTCTACTTAGAATTAAGAGTGCTCATTGTTTTTAGTGTTCTATTAGATAATACAGAAAAATAAGGCCCTCAGAGTAAAGAATGAGGTAAGAAGATTATGGTATAATATTCTCATAAAATTTCAAATTCTGACTACACATACAAACATATAGACATCTCCAACAGGAGAACAGCTATTCAATTTCCCATTGTTCTTCCTCCACTAATAGAATTCAGTTGTCAGTTGTGAGCAAAACTACTCTGTGTACCCCATTGTAAGAGAAACTAGATCTGTTTACGGTCCAAAATGATAATCACTTGTATCAGCAGGCTGGAAAATTTTGAGTATCATTTGTTTAATTATTTAATATCTTATTTAATAGGGCAAAAAAGGGAGCAAAAACCATTTGTTTCTTTTCTTTGATGTCCTGAAACCTGTGTTCAATGAGATTAAAAGATTGATAGTAAGATATAGCTAACCCAAAGAGGGGCTACAACAGTATCTTACAGTAGTGGTCCAATATTTATCTGAAACATGAAATGGTCACCACAATGAGTCTAGGTACTGTCTGCCACCATAAAAACTAGTTCCCATTATTAACTGTATTCCTTATGCTGTACATTATATCTTTGTATCTTATTTATTTTCTAACTGGAAGATGTTACCTCTTAATCACTCTCACCTATTTTGCCCATCCACCACCCACACCCCTCTGGCAACCACTAGTTTGTTCTATCTATGAATCTGTTTCCATTTTGTTTTGTTTGTTCATTTAAAAAAATTTTTTTTAGATTTCACATATAAGTGAAATATATAGTTTATGTCTCCCTATATGACTTGTTTCACTTAGCATGATATTAAGTTCATCCATGTTGTTGCAAATGGCAAGATTCATTCTTTCTTATGGCTGAGTAATATTCCATTGTGTATATATACCACATCTTTATCCATTTATCTATTGAGGTACATTTAGCGTGTTTCTATATCTTGGCTATTATAAATAATGCTACATTCAACATAGGAATACATGTATTTTCAAATTAGTTTTTCATTTTCTTCAGATAAATACCTAGATTTGGAATTTCTGGATTGTATGGTAGTTCTACTTTTAATTTTTTGAGAAACCTCCATATTCTTTCGCATGGTGGCTATACAAGTTTACATTCCTACCAAATGTGCATGAGGGTTCCCTTTTCTCCACATCCTCACCATTTATTATTTCTTGTCTTTTTGATACTAGTCATTCTGACAGGTCTGAGGTGATATTAGATTGAGGTTTAGATTTGCATTTCCATCATAATTGGTGATATTGCACATCTTTTCATTTATGTGTTGGCCATCTGGATGTCTTCTTTGGAAAAATGTCTATTCAGATCCACTACCTATTTTTTTTAAATATTTTATTTATTTATTTGACAGAGAGAGATCACAAGTAGACAGAGAGGCAAGCAGAGAGAGAAAGGAAAGCAGGCTCCCCAACAAGCAGAGAGCCTCATGCGGGTCATGATCCCAGGACCCTGAGATCATGACCTGAGCCAAAGGCAAAGGCTTAACCCACTGAGCCACCCAGGTGCCCTCCACTACCTATTTTTTTAAAAAAGATTTTACTTATTTATTAAAGAGAGAGAGAGAAATCACGAGCAGCAGGGAGGGGCAGAGGGAGATTGAGAAGCAGACCTCCCACTGAGCAGGGAACCTGACATAGGACTCAATCCCAGGACCCTGAAATCATGATCTGAGCAGAAGGCAGATGCTTAATTGAGCCACCCAGGCATCCCCCCTTGCCCATTTATTAATAAGAGCTTTTTTATATTGAATTTAATGAGTTCTTCATATATTTAATGTTAACCCCTTTATTGGATATATCACTTGTGAATATCTTCTCTCATTCAGTTGGCTCTGTTTTCATTTTATTGATGGTTTTCTTCACTGTGCAAAAACCATACAGTTTGACGTAGTCCCATTTACTTTTACTTTTGTTGTCCTTGCCTGAGAGACAGATCCAAAAAATACTGCTAAGGCTGATGACAAAGATCTTACTGTTCATGTTTTCTTCTAAAAGTAAGTCTTTAATCCATTTTGAGTTTATTTTTGTATATGGTGTAAGACAGTAATCCAGTTTGTATGTAGCTGTCCAGTCTCTCAACACCATTTATTAAAGGCACTATTTTTTCCCTATTATATATTCTTGTCTCCTTTGTTGTCAGTTAATTGATTATATAAGCATGGGTTTATTTCTAAGATCTCTGTTCTGTTCTATTGATCTATGTGTCTGTTTTTGTGACAGTACCATATCATTTTTGGTTTTGTTTTTATTTAAGTTCAAGTTAGTGTACTAACAGATAGTGTATCACTAGTTTCAGGGTAGAGTTCAGTGATTCATCAGGTGCCTATAACACCCAGTGCTCATTCCATCAAGTGCCCTTCTTAATGCCCTTCACCCAATTACTCCATCTCCCCACCCACTTTCCTTCCAGCAACTCTCAGTTTGTTTCCTATAGTTATGGGTCTCTTATGGTTTGCCTCTCTCTCTTTTAATCTTATTTTTCCTCCCTTCCTATATATTCCTCTGTTTTATTTTTTAAATTCCACATATGAGTGAAATCATATGGTATTTTTCTTTCTCTGAGAAACTTTCCTTGCTTAGCATAATAAACTCACCATTCTTGTTGTTCCAAATGGCAAGATTTCATTCTTTTTGATGGCTGAGTAATGCTCCATTGTGTATATCACATTTTCTTTATCCATTCATCTATCAGTGGACATGTTGGTAATTGTGGACATTGCTGTTATAAACATTGGGATGCATGTGCCCTTTCAAATCACTACTTTTGTATTCTTTGGATAAATACCTAGTACCACAATTGCTGGGATATTGGGTAGTTCTATTCTTAACTTTGTGCGGAAATTCCATACTGTTTTCCAGAACGGCTGTGCCAATTTGCATTCCCACCATCAGTGAAAAAATGTGAGACATAAATCCATCAAAATTCTAGAGGAGAACACAGGCAGCAACTTCTTTGACCTCACCTAAAACAACTTCTTGCTAGCCAGTACCATACTGTTTTGATTACAATAGCATTGTAGTATAGTTTGAAATCTGGGAAGTTGATACCAACTTTATTCTTCTTTCTCAAGATTGCTTTGGCTATTTAGGGTCTTTTGTGGTTCCATACAAATTTTTGGATTATTTGTTCTAGTTCTGTGAAAAATTCCATTGGTATTTTGATGGTGGTTGTATTGAATTTACAAATTGATTTGGGTAGGATGGACATTTTAACAATACTAATTCTTCTAATTCATGAGTATATCTTTCAGTTTATCTGTGTCATTTTCAGTTACCTTTCATTGACGTTTTATAGTTTTCAGAATATAAGATCTTTCACCTCCTTAATTAAACTTATTCCTAGGTAATTTGTTCCTTCTGATTCAGTTTTAAGTGGGATTATTTTCATAATTTATCTTTCTTTTTTTTTAAAGCTTTAATGGAGATTTTTATTATTGTTCTTTTTTTAAAAAAATTAACATATAATGTATTGTTAGCCCCAGTGGTACAGGGCAGTGAATCCCCAGGTTTACATACTTCACAGTGCTCACCATAGTACCTACCTCCCCCAATGTCCATAACCCCACCACCCTCTCCATACCCCATCCTCCTGACAACCCTCAGTTTTTTTGTGAGATTAAGAGTCTCTTCTAGTTTTGTCTCCCTCCTGATACCATCCTTTTCCATTTATTTTTTCCCACCCCCCAAACCCCACACATTGCATCTCCACTTCCTCATATCAGGGAGATCATATGATAGTTGTCTTTCTCTGATTGACTTATTTCACTAAGCACATGTCGTCGCAAATGGCAAGATTTCATTTCTTTTGATGGCTGCATAGTATTCCATTGTATAAATATACCACCTCTTCTTTATCTGTTCATCTGTTGATGGACATCTAGGTTCCATCCATAGTTTGTCTATTGTGGATATTGCTGCTATAAACACTCAGGTGCATGTGCCCCTTCAGATAACTACATTTGTATCTTTAGGGTAAATACCCTGTAGTGCAGTTGCTGGGTCATAGGGTAGCTCTATTTTCAACTTTTTGAGGAACCTCCATGCTGTTTTCCAGAGTGGTTGCACCAGCTTGCATTACCACCAACAGTGTAGGAGGGTTCCCCCTTCTCTGCATCCTTGCCAATATCTACCAATTCCTGACTTGTTAATTTTAGCCATTCTGACTGGCTATTTGTATTATTGTATTTCCCTGATGCTGAGTGATGTGGAGCACTTTTTCATGTGTCTGTTGGCCATCTGGATGTCTTCTTTGCAGAAATGTCTGTTCATGTCCTCTGCCCATTTCTTGATTGAATTATTTGTCCTTTGGGTGTTGGTTTGATAAGTTCTTTATAGATTTTGGATACTAGCCCTTTATCTGATATGTCATTTGCA
>NC_081558.1:172229880-172306024 GCF_022355385.1 Mustela nigripes
GGTTGGCCATCTGGATGTCTTCTTTGCAGAAATGTCTGTTCATGTCCTCTGCCCATTTCTTGATTGAATTATTTGTCCTTTGGGTGTTGGTTTGATAAGTTCTTTATAGATTTTGGATACTAGCCCTTTATCTGATATGTCATTTGCAAATATCTTCTCCCATTCTGTCATGTGTCTTTTGGTTTTGTTAACTGTTTTCTTTGCTGTGCAAAAGCTTTTGATCTTAATGAAGTCCCAATAGTTCACTTTTGGCCTTGCTTCCCTTGCCTTTGGCAATGTTCCTAGGAAAAAGTTGCTGCAGCTGACGTCGAAGAGATTGCAGCCTGTGTTTTCCTCAAAGATTTTGATGGGTTCCTTTCTCACATTGAGGTCCCTCATCCATTTGGAGTCTATTTTTGTGTGTGGTGTAAGGAAGTGGTCCAGTTTCATATTTATGCATGTGACTGTCTAATTTTCCCAACACCATTTGTTGAAAAGACTATCTTTTTTCCACTGGACATTCTTTCCTGCTTTGTCAAAGATTAGTTGACCATAGAGTTGAGGTCTATTTCTAGGCTCTCTATTCTGTTCCCCTGATCTATGTGTCTGTTTTTGTGTCAGTACCATACTGCCTTGATGATGACAGCTTTGTAATAGAGCTTGAAGTCTGGAATTGTGATGCCACCAACTTTGGCTTTCTTTTTCAACATTCCTCCAGCTTTCGAGGGCTTTTCTGGGTCCATGTAAATTTTAGGATTATTTGTTCAATTTCTTAGAAAAAAAATGGATTGGATTTTAATAGGGATTGCATTAAATGTGTAGATTGCTTTAGGTAGCATAGACATTTTCACAATATTTGTTCTTCCAATCCATGAACATGGAACATTTTTTCCATTTCTTTGTGTCTTCTTGAATATCTTTCATGAGTACTTTATAGTGTTCTGAGTACAGATTCTTTGCCTCTTTGGTTAGGTTCATTCCTATGTATCTTGTGGTTTGGGGTGCAATTGTAAATGGGATTGACTCCTTAATTTCTCTTTCTTCTGTCTTGCTGTTGGTGTAGAGAAATGCAACTAATTTCTGTGCATTGATTTTATATCCTGACACTTTATTGAATTCCTGTACAAATTCTGGCAGATTTGGAGTGGAGTCATTTGGGTTTTCCACATAACCTATCGTATCATCTGCTAAGAGTGATAGTTTGACTTCTTCGTTGCCAATTTGGATGCCTTTTATTTCTTTTTGTTGTCTGATTGCTGAGGCTAGGACTTCTAGTACTATGTACAATAGCAGTGGTGATAATGAACATCCCTGCCACATTCCTGACCTTAGTGGAAAAGCTCTCAGTTTTTCTCCATTAAGAATGATATTCGTGGTGGGTTTTTTATAGATGGCTTTGATGATATTGAGGTATGTCCCCTCTATCCCTATGCTTTGAAAAGTTTTGATCAGGAAAGGATGCTGTTCTTTGTCAAAAGCTATTGAGAGTATCTTATGGTTCTTGTTCTTTCTTTTATTAATGTATTGTATCACATTGATTTGCGGATGTTGAACCAACCTTGCAGCCCTGGAATAAATCCCACTTGGTCATGGTGAATAATCCTTTTAATGTACTGTTAGATCCTATTGACTAGTATTTTGGCGAGAATTTTCACATCTGTGTTCATCAAAGATATTGTTCTGTAATTCTCTCTTTTGATGGGATCCTTGTCTGGTTTTGGGATCGAGGTAATTCTGGCCTCATAAAATGAGTTTGGAAGTTTTCCATCCATTTCTATTTTTTGGAACAGTTTCAGGAGAATAGGAATTAGTTCTATAAATTTTTGGTAGAATTCCCCTGGGAAGGCATCTGGCCCTGGGCTTTTGTTTATTTGGAGATTTTTGATGACTGTTTCAATCTCCTTACTGGTTATCAGTCTGTTCAGGTTTTCTATTTCTTTCTGGTTCAGTTGTGGTAGTTTCTATGTCTCTAGGAATGCACCCATTTCTTCCAGATTGGCAAATTTGCTGGCATATAGTTGCTCATAATATGTTCTCATAATTGTTTTATTTCTTTGGTGTTGGTTGTGAAGTATTCTCTTTCATTCATGATTTTATTTATTTGGGTTCTTTCTCTTTTCTTTTCGATAAGTCTGGCCAGGGGTTTGTCAATCTTATTTATTCTTTCAAGGAACCAGCTCCTAGTTTCATTGATTTGTTCTGTTGGTCTTTTTGGTTTCTATTTCATTGATTTCTGCTCTGATCTTTATGATTTCTCTTCTCCTTCTGGGTTTAGGCTTTCTTTCTTGTTCTTTCTCTAGCTCCTTTAGGTGTAGGGTTAGGTTGTGTATTTGAGACCTTTCTTGTTTCTTGAGAATGGCTTGCAATCGCTATATATTTTCCACTCAGGACTGCCTTTGCTGTGTCCCACAGATTTGGAACTGTTGTGTTTTCATTATCATTTATTTCCATGAAATTTTCAATTCTTCTTTAATTTCCTGGTTGATCCATTCAGTTTATAGAAGGAGGCAGTTTAGTCTCCATGTATTTGGGTTCTTTCCAAATTTCCTCTTGTGATTGAGTTCTAGCTTCAGAGCATTGTGGTCTGAAAATTTGCAGGGGATGATCCCAATCTTTGGTACCAGTTGAGACCTGACTTATGACCCAGGATTTGATCTATTCTGGAAAATGTTCCATGTACACTAGAGCAGAATGTGTATTCTGTTGTTTTGGGATGGAATGTTCTGAATATATCTGTGATGTCCATCTGGCCCAGTGTGTCATTTAAGGCCTTTATTTCCTTGTTGATCTTTTGCTTAGATGATCGTCCATTTCAGTGAGGGGAGTGTTAAAGTCCCCTACTGTTATTGTATTATTATCGATGTGTTTCTTTGATTTTGTTATTAATTGGTTTATATAGTTGGCTGCTCCCATGTTAGGGGCATAGATATTTAAAATTGTTACATGTTCTCATTGGTCAGACCCTTTAAGTATGACATAGTGTCCTTTCTCATTACTTATTATAGTCTTTGACTTAAAATCTAATAGATCTGATATAAGGATTGCCACCCAGCTTTCTTTGATGTCCATTAGCATGGTAAATTGTTTTCCACCCCCTCACTTTAAATCTGGAGGTTTCTTTGGGTCTAAGATGAGTTTCTTGTAGACAGCATATTGATGGGTTTTGGTTTTTTATTCATTCTGATATCCTGTGTCTTTTGATTGGGGCAGTTAGCCCATTTACATTCAGGGTAACTATTGAGAGATATGAATTTAGTGTCATTGTGTTGACTGTAAGGTGACTATTACTGGATATTGTCTCTGTTCCTTTCAGATCTACTACTTTTAGGCTCTCTCTTTGCTTAGAGGACCTCTTTCAATATTTCCTGTAAAGCTGGTTTGGTGTTTGAAAATTCTTTTAGTTTTTGTTTGTCCTGGAAGCTTTTTAGCCCTCCTTCTAATTTAAATGATAGTTTAGCTGGATATAGTATTCTTGGCTGCATGTTTTTCTTATTTAATGCTCTGAATATATCATGCCAGCTCTTTCTGGCCTGCCAGGTCTCTGTGGATAAGTCTACTGCCAATCTAATATTTTTACCATTGTATGCTACAGACTTCTTCTCCCAGGCTGCTTTCAGGATTTTCTCTTTGTTGCTAAGACTTGGAAATTTTACTAATAGATGACGGGGTTTGGATTCATTCTTACTGATTTGGGGGGGGGGGTGGTTCTCTGCACCTCATTTTGATGTTTGTTCCCTTTGCCATATTAGGGAAATTATCTACAATAATTCTCTCCAATATACCTTCTGCTCCCCTCTCTCTATCTTATTCTTCTGGAATCCCAGTTATTCTAATGTTGTTTTGTCTTATGGTATCACTTATCTCTTGAATTCTCCCCTCATGGTCCACTAGTTGTTTGTCTCTCTTTTGCTCAGCTTCTTTATTCTCTGTTCTTTTGTTTTCTATATCACTAATCCTCTCTTCTGGCTCATTTATCCTAGCAGTAAGAGCCTCCATTTTTTATTGTACCTCATTAATAGCTTTTTTCATTTCAACCTGGTAAGATTTTAGTTCTTTTATTTCACCAGAAAGGGCTTCTCTAATATCTTCCATGCCTTTTTCAAACCCAGATAGCACCTTGAGAATCATCATTCTTAACTCTAGATCTGACATATTACTAATGTCCATATTGTTTAAGTCCCTGGCCTTCGGTACTGCCTCTTGTTCTTTTTTTTGTGGTGAGTTTTTCGGCCTTGTCATTTTATCCAGATAAGAATATATGAAAGAGCAAATAAAATACTAAAAGGGTGGCAAAGACCACAGGAAAATGTGCTTTAACCAAATCAGAAGAGACCCCAAATCATGGGGGGAAGAAAAGGAGTAAAAAAAAGTTGGGGGGAAAAAAATTAAAAAAGGAAAAAAATAAAGAAAAAAACATAAAAAGGAAAAAATATATATATTAGACTGTTGAATAGAACACAGTCACCCACTTAATTTGGGGAGTATTTTGGTCTCTTAGAAGAAACCACCTCCCAAAATTTTAAAGAATGAAAAACATATATAAGAGTACACATGATGAATGGATGGAATATGACTATAACAATGTAAAAAAAATTTTTTTTGATTTCTAAAAAAGGAGTTGATAAGTTGGTTGGGAGATTAAAGAAAAAGAAAGTGTAGAGAATTTGCTCAGGCTTGAGACTAGAACAAAGCCTTGTGCTAGAGTTAGGATATATTTTGATCTATTAGAAGAATTTGTATCCCAAATTTTTTTAGAAGAAAAAACCCTATGTGTATACAAAAAGTAGTTAGATACAATGAGGGATAAAATATGACCATAATAATGAAGGTTCAAAAAATATTTTTTGAAAGGTATTGTTAATATAAACTAGTTAAAAAATGTTAAAAGAGGAAAGAGTAAAAGTTAAAAAAATTTAGCATAGAAAAAAAATAAAATTAAAAAAAATTAATCAATTTGCAATACTAAGGAATCATGGGTAGAAAGCAATGAATTCCATGCTTTGCTTCCTCCTCCTCTGGAATTCTGCTGTTCTCCTTGGTAAGTGAACTTGTTCTTGGCTGGACTTCTTGCTGATCTTCTGGGGGAGGGGCCTGTTGTAGTGATTCTCAAGTGTGTTTGCCCGAGGCGGAATTGCCCCACCCTTACCAGGGGCCAAGCCAAATAATGCGCTCAGGTTCCCTTTCAGGAGCTTTTGCTCCCTGACTGCTTTCTGTAGAGTTCTGGAGGATGGGGAAAATGGTGGCCTCCCAATCTCTGGCCTGGAAGAGCCAAGAGCTTAGGGCCCCACTCCTCAGTGAACCCTCAGAGAAAAGCTCTCAATCACTCCCATCTCCCTGGCCTCTGGCTGTGCTCTGAGCCCACCCAGACTGTGACCTAGTGTCTCTGTCTCTGGCACACAGCCCTGCCAGGAGTCTCCAAACTCTGCAGATCCCTGTGCTCTTCCAGGGGTGTCTCCCTGGATCTTGTGGAATCTCCACACACAGAGAAGTGGCCTGTGCCACGGATCACAATTTAAGGTAATCCCAAGTTGCGAGCTCACTCCTCAGCTCTGTCTCTGTAGCCAGATTCCCAGCTCTAATACCTGTGAGCTCTGAGACACTCAAACACCCCTGATCCTTCTGTGACCCTGCAGGACATGAGACCATGCTGTCCCCACATGGGCTTCACCCCAGCTTCACCTCTGGAGTGATGTCCCTCAGCGGAGCTGACTTTTAAAAGTCCTGATTTTCTGTTCCATTGCTCCGCTGCTTGCCGGGAGCCATCCCCTCCCCCACCCCAAGGCCTATCTTCCCTTTGCTTTGGATTCACTTCTCTGCCAGTCCTACCTTTCAGAAAGTGGTCGATTTTCTGTTTCTTTAATTGCTACTCTTCTTTTCTTTGATCTCCTGTTGTATTTGTAGGTGTTTGGAATGGTTTGATAAGCTATCTAGCTGATCTTCTGCTACCTGATGTCATCTCAGCCTGCTACTTCTCCGCCATCTTGACTCCTCCCATAATTTATCTTTCTGACAGTTTGTTGTTAGTGTCTACAAATGCAACAGATTTCTGCATATTGCTTTTGTATCTGCAACTTTACTGATTTTATTTATTGCTTCTAATAGTTTTTTGGGTAGAAGCTTTAGGGTTTTCTACATATAGAATCTTCACATCTGTGAATAATGACAATTATACTCCTTCCTTTTCAATTTGGATGCCCTTTATTTCTTCATGCCTAATTGTTCTGACTGTGACTTCCAATACTATGTTCTGTTTGATAAACATAACAAGAGTGAGCATCCTTGTTTTGTTCATGATTTTGGAGGAAAAACTTTAAACTTTTCATTTTTGAGTATGATTTTGGCAGTGGGTTTGTCATATATGGATTTTATTATATTGAGGTACTTTCCCTCTATATCCACTTTGTTGAGAATTTTTATCATAAAGGTATGTTGAGTTTGTCAGATTCATTTTACACATCTATTAAGATAATTATATGATGTTTTTTCTCCATTTTGTTAATATAGTGTATCACATTGATTGTTTTCTGGATATTGAACCATCATTACTTTCCTAAAATAGGTCCCATTTGATCACAGTTTGTGATTCTTTTAATGTATTGTTGCTATTGTATTGGTTTGCTAATATTTGGTTGCTGATTTTGTGTCTATGTTCACCAAAGATATTGGGCTATAATTTTCTTTTTTTATAGTGTCTTTGTCTGATTTTGATAGCCAAATAATGGTAGCCTTGTATAATGAGTTTAGAAACATTCCTTCCTGTTCAATTTTTTGAAATAGTTCAAGAAGCCTAGGTATTAACTCTAAATGTTTGGTAGAACTTACCTGTGAAGCTCTTTGGTCCTGGACTTTTGGGGAATTCTTTGCTGACTGATTCAATTTCATTAATAGTAATAGGTCTGGGAGGGAGGAGTCAAGATGGTGGAGAAGTAGCAGGCTGAGACTACTTCAGCTAGCAGGAGATCAGCTAGATAGCTTATCTAAAGATTGCAAACACCTACAAACCCATCGGCAGATCAAAGAGAAGAACAGCAATTCTAGAAACAGTAAAATAACCACTTTCTGAAAGATAGGACTGGCGGAGAAGTGAATCCAAAGTGATGGGAAGATAGACCCAGGAGGGAGGGGCCAGCTCCCGGTGAGTGGCAGAGCAATGGAGCACAAAATCAAGACTTTTAAAAGTCTGTTCCGCTGAGGGACATTGCTCCATAGGCTAAACCAGGGTGAAGCCTAAGCAGGATCAGCGTGGCCTCAGGTCCCGCAGGGTCACAGAAGGATCGGGGGTGTCTGAGTGTCGCAGAGCTTACAGGTATTAGAACGGGGAAGCTGGCTACAGAGACAGAGCTGAGGAGTGAGTTCCTAGCTCGGGATTACCTTGAACCTGTCACCTCGGTGAGATCGGAGTGCGGCCAGAGGCCATGGAGATGGGAGTAATTGGGCACTGTTCTCTGAGGGCACACTGAGGAGTGGGGCCCCGGGCTCTCGGCTCCTCCAGGCCTGAGACTAGGAGGCTGCCATTTGTATTCCCATCCTCCAAGACTCTACAGAAAGCGCTCAGGGAACAAAAGCTCCTGAAAGCAAACCCGAGTGGATTACTCAGCCCGGACCCTGGTAAGGGCGGTGCAATTCTGCGTGGGGCAAAGACACTTGAGAATCACTACAACAGGCCCTTCCCCCAAAAGATCAACAAGAAATCCAGCCATGACCAAGTTCACCTACGAAGGAGTGCAGTTACAATACCAAGGAGAGCAGCAGAATTCCAGAGGAGGAGAAAGCAAAGTAGGGAATTCATGGCTTTCTCCCTATGATTCTTTAGTCTTGCAGTTAATTTAATTATCTTTTCTTTTTCATTTTTTTCCTCTTTTTCTGCTAAAATTTTTTTTTAACTTTTACCCTTTTCGTTTTAACGTTTTTAAACTAGTTTATCTAATATATATATATTTTTTCTTTTTTATATTTTATTCATTTTCTTTTTTAATTCTTTTATTTCTTTCCTTTTTTTTGCCCTTTCTTTCTTTCTGAACCTCTTTTAATCTCCTTTCCCCCCCCCCTCACAATCTGGGATCTCTTCTGATTGGGTTAAAGCATATGTTACTGGGTTTTACTAGGAGCTGGTTCTTTGAAAAAATTAATAAGATTGATAAACCCCTGGCCAGACTTATCAAAAAGAAAAGAGAAAGGACCCAAATAAATAAAATCATGAATGAAAGAGGAGAGATCACAACTAACACCAAAGAAGTACAAACTATTATAAGAACATACTATGAGCAACTCTACACCAACAAATTTGACAGTCTGGAAGAAATGGATGCATTCCTAGAAGCATATAAACTACCACAACTGAACCAGGAAGAAATAGAAAGCCTGAACAGACCCATAACCAGTAAGGAGATTGAAACAGTCATTAAAAATCTCCAAACAAACAAAAGCCCAGGGCCAGACGGCTTCCCGGGGGAATTCTACCAAGCATTTAAAGAAGAACTAATTCCTATTCTCCTGAAACTATTACAAAAAATAGAAATGGAAGGAAAACTTCCAAACTCATTTTATGAGGCCAGCATCACTTTGATCCCAAAACCAGACATGGATCCAATCAAAAAAGCGAGCTATAGACCAATATCCTTGATGAACACAGATGCGAAAATTCTCACCAAATGCTAGCCAATAGGATTCAACAGTACATTAAAAGGATTATTCATCACGACCAAGTGGGATTTATTCCAGGGCTGCAAGGTTGGTTCAACTTCTGCAAATCAATCAATGTGATACAACACATCAATAAAAGAAAGAACAAGAAACTTATGATCCTCTCAATAGATGCTGAAAAAGCATTTGACAAAGTACAGCATCCCTTCCTGATCAAAACTCTTAAAAGTGTAGGGATAGAGGGCACATACCTCAATATTATCAAAGCCATCTATGGAAAACCCTCTGCAAATATCATTCTCAATGGAAAAAAACTTAAAGCTTTTCCACTAAGTTCAGGAACACGGCAGGGATGTCCATTATCACCACTGCTATTCAATATAATACTAGAAGTCCTAGCCTCAGCAATAAGACAACAAAAGGAAATTAAAGGCATCCAAATCATCAAAGAAGTCAAACTATCACAATTCGCAGATGATATGATACTATGTGTGGAAAACCCAAAAGACTCTACTCCAAAACTTCTAGAACTTGTATAGGAATTCAGTAAAGTGTCAGGATATAAAATCAATGCACAGAAATCAGTTGCATTTCTCTACACCAAAAACAAGACAGAAGAAAGAGAAATTAAGGAGTCAATCCCATTTACAATTGCACCCAAAACCATAAGACACCTAGGAACAAACCTAACCAAAGAGGCACAGAATCTGTACTCAGAAAACTATAAAGTACTCATGAAAGAAATTGAGGAAGACACAAAGAAATGGAAAAATGTTCCATGCTCCTGGATTGGAAGAATAAATATTGTGAAAATGTCTATGCTACCTAAAGCAATCTACACATTTAATGCAATTCCTATCAAAGTACCATCCATCTTTTTCAAAGAAATGGAACAAATAATGCTAAAATTTATATGGAACCAGAAAAGACCTCGAATAGCCAAAGGGATATTGAAAAAGAAAGCCAACGTTGGTGGCATCACAATTCCGGACTTCAAGCTCTATTACAAAGCTGTCATCATCAAGACAGCATGGTACTGGCACAAAAACAGACACATAGATCAATGTAACAGAATAGAGATCCCAGAAATAGACCCTCAACTCTATAGTCAACTAATCTTTGACAAAGCAGAAAAGATGTCCAATGGAAAAAAGACAGCCTCTTCAATAAATGGTGCTGAGAAAATTGGACAGCCACATGCAGAAAATTGAAATTGGACTATTTCCTTACACTACACACCGAAATAGACTCAGGTACACAACCTAACCCTACACCTAAAGGAGCTGGAGAAAGACCAAGAAAGAAACCCTAAGCCCAGCAGGAGAAGAGAAATCATAAAGGTCAGAGCAGAAATCTCTGGTGATTCAAAATGGATGAAGGACCTCAATGTGAGAAAGGACTCCATCAAAATCCTTGAGGAGAACACAGGCAGCAACCTCTTCAATCTCAGCCACAGCAACATCTTCCTAGGAACAACGCCAAAGGCAAGGGAAGCAAGGGAAAAAATGAACTATTGGGATTTCATCAAGATCAAAAGCTTTTGCACAGCAAAGGAAACAGTTAACAAAACCAAAAGACAACTGACAGAATGGGAGAGGATATTTGCAAACGACATATCAGATAAAGGACTAGTGTCCAGAATCTATAAAGAACTTAGTAAACTCAACACCCAAAGAGCAAATAATCCAATCAAGAAATGGGCAGAGGACATGAACAGACATTTCTGCAAAGAAGACATCCAGATGGCCAACAGACACGTGAAAAAGTGCTCCATATCACTCGGCATCAGGGAAATACAAATCAAAACCACAATGAGATATCACCTCACACGAGTCAGAATGGCTAAAATCAACAAGTCAGGAAATGACAGATGCTGGCGAGGATGCGGAGAAAGGGGACCCCTCCTCCACTGTTGGTGGGAATGCAAGCTGGTGCAGCCACTCTGGAAAACAGCATGGAGGTTCCTCAAAATGTTGAAAATAGAACTACCCTATGACACAGCAATTGCACTACTGGGTATTTACCCTAAAGATACAAACATAGTGATCCAAAGGGGCACGTGCACCCGAATGTTTATAGCAGCAATGTCCACAATAGCCAAACTATGGAAAGAACCTAGATGTCCATCAACAGATGAATGGATCAAGAAGATGTGGTATATATACACAATGGAATACTATGCAGCCATCAAAAGAAATGAAATCTTGCCATTTGCGACAACATGGATGGAACTAGAGCGTGTCATGCTTAGCGAAATAAGTCAAGCAGAGAAAGACAACTATCATATGATCTCCCTGATATGAGGAAGTGGTGATGCAACATGGGGGCTTAAGTGGGTAGGAGAAGAATAAATGAAACAAGATGGGATTGGGAGGGAGACAAACCATAAGTGACTCTTAATCTCACAAAACAAACTGAGGGTTGCTGGGGGGAGGGGGTTTGGGAGAAGGGGGTGGGATTATGGATATTGGGGAGGGTATGTGCTTTGGTGAGTGCTGTGAAGTGTGTAAACCTGGTGATTCACAGACCTGTACCCCTGGGGATAAAAATATATGTTTATAAAAAATAAAAAATTAAAAAAAAATCTTTTCCATTAGGCCAGACATTTTAGCAATTACAACTCTATCCTTGACTCACCATGCAGACTACAGCAAAAGTATCAATATTTGGTCCCAGTTTCTTTATCTTGTTGTGGACTCGAGGAATGTTTTATGAATACATTTTTAAAGGGAAAACAAGGTTTTATTTAAATAGCATGGTATTCAAATAAATACCATGTAGGATTCTATCATGAACTTGTCATTTTGATCCCAGAAACTTACTTTTGGCTTAGTCAAAGTTTGGAAACTTTCTCTTGGGTGTTAACTTTGTTAAATTCAGGGCTAACCAGTTAGCCAGCTTCCCATCTTGTATGAGTCACTCACCTCATGTGCATGGTCTTCTTAGCTTTTTGCTGCAGAGCTCCTGGGAAGATAAGGAAGACATTATGATGCTATTTTGATATTTTGATATTTGTAACAATACAAATACAAAAGGAATACAAATCTGGAGTTAAGAAAGAGGATAAATATAGTCAATTTTGTCATGCTAATCTTAATTTAATATCTCAATCATTGTATTTCTTCTATAACAATTGGCCCTTTCTAACTCGTATAAATTATGCATTATATTAGTTTCCTATTACTACTATGGCAAATTGCCACAAATTAATAACTTAGAGCAATGCACATTTTCTACCTTATAGTTCTGGAAGTAAGAAATCTGGCATGGCTCTCACTTGGCTAAGATCAATTTGTGGACAGGACTGTATTTCTTTCTGGAGGTTCTAGGGGAGAATTCATTTCCTTGCCTCTTCCAGATTCTTGAGGCTATTCATAATCTTTGGCTTATGGCCCCCTTTACCTTCAAAACCAGTAATGTGAATCATTTACATCTCCTTCTGACTGCAGATTTGGAGAAGTTTCTCTGATTTTAAGGAATCATGGGATTAGTCCAAACCCATTCAAATAATCCAGGATAATCACTTTCATCACAAAGTGCTTAATCTTAATCACAAATCACAAAAGTCCCTTTTGCCATCTAGGGTAACATACTGACAGGTTGTAGAGACTGAGGAGTGGACATCTTTGTGTGGTTAATAATCTGCCTACCACATGTATGTCTGTCTCATTTCTTCTACTGAATCATAAACTTTTAGGACCAAAATGTGTATCTGATTTGTTGTATTCTTCTGTGAAGTGTATTGAGTACAACAAAGGGTTCAACCAGCATTTGTTGAATGATGCAGTAGAATTCAGAAAATTTAAAAGATTCATTGGCGCATGATATTGTGGGGTTTTAAGAATTCCTATAAGAATAGTAATTTAATATATCCACATATACTGGAAAATTCGTGAACATTATAAAATTTATAAATATTAGCTTACAAAAATTACTTTTTTTATTTTTAGTGCTTATACATGACAATAATATATTACATTCCAGGATATTCTGATGGTGTTAATTTCCAACTGGATTTCTGTCAGTAGAGTTTATGCCTGAGTGTTTTACCATGATGATAAGCACAAGTCCACACTTAGAAATCAGGTGCCACAGGAAAGACTCAGTATTGCCTATCAAATATCAGTCATAGAAGGGTCAAGAGGAAATTAAATATTATAAAGCTGGCTTGGGTTCTTGCCCTGGGCAATTAATTTGCTGATAATTTGCAATGTTAATCTCTTATAGAATTGAATATGATGTGTTTCTAGACTTCCCAAAGGAGTAGCTTTTAAGACATGTGTCTTGTACGGTTTGTATCACATAGAGTTCTGCAAGTTGTGCAAAGCAGCCACAGACTGGAATCTATAGTTGGCAAGAGAAATAAATATTTCCGTATTGCATTTAGCAATTGCTATATATTAAGGCAATTTTGTTTAAAAATTATTAAGGGCTTTGTAGCACAAAGACCCTGTTACATTACACAGAAAGGATTAGATTTAGGGGGTGGGGTATACTGGGGGATATTGGATATGCAAGTGCAGATGGTCTTGATCGACTCATGAACACACCAGAGCCAAGTGGGAAATATATGTTTTGTGTGGTTAAGTATGTTGTAAGAAAATTGCCCCTGGTTCTTTCCTGTAAGAAAGTATGAGGAGGAAAGAAAAGGGGAGAGATGAAGATCATGTGGGGAAAGATGAAGCAGACACAAGACCAGCATATGTAGCAGATGTCTGGCAAAGAGAGGAGCAAAGAGAGGGTGATGAGGAAGGACAGCCAAATTCCTTCCTTGGAATGTGAGTGACCGATGAGAGGAGG
This sequence comes from Mustela nigripes, assembly GCF_022355385.1. Classification (NCBI taxonomy): domain Eukaryota; kingdom Metazoa; phylum Chordata; class Mammalia; order Carnivora; family Mustelidae; genus Mustela; species Mustela nigripes. The sequence goes on from NC_081558.1 coordinate 172,243,303, forward strand.
ATTCCTCTGTGCCAAGGATCAAGGTCACCAAGTGGATATCTGTTCTATAGAAAATTGCCTTGGGATACAGGTGTAACTCTCCAACCACACTGCCTGGTTTCGTGTACGGAATGTCTTCCTATGAGGAATGGGTTTGTGCAGAGTTGCTTCTAATCCACCCAATTCCTTTCTTTGCCACGAAGGCCTCAGATACCTGGGAAGGGTGTGGGCAATCTCAGTTATTCTGAACTCTGTTCCAAACCCTTTACATAACTTCCTTCTTATAATCCTCACAAGAACATTAATTGGTAGTTTGGAGAATGGTACCCCATTTTATAGATTAGGAAACCTGACCTCAAGGAGACAGCCATACTGCTAGTTGATATTGGTACAGGATTTGTAAGCAGGCAGTATGTCTTCAAAGTGCCCAATTTTAACCCTTCACTGCCTTCATCAGTAGTCTATGGTCTTACTCTTTAAACTAATGATCCCCTTAGAAGGGTAATTGCAAATTTCACTTTATAGCCCTCATAGAACTTGTCAGAACATCTATCTATAAAATAGGTGCTTCATTTCATAGTAAATGAATTTTTGACTTAGGTTCTAATACACTTGTCAGAAACTCTAACAAGCCTGTTTTTGTATCCCTATTAACAGAGATGTATTATAGGAAGGAATGGAACCAGTCTCAGCAACTCCAGAGCCAAACTGACAGAGACCTAGAGAATCAGAATGGAACAGTACTTTTAATAATCTCCATGGTGATACATAGCGACCCTAATGATATTCTGTCATGTTCATGGTTCAGTTTCCCTTCTGCTTTGTTCTCTACCTATTTTTTGCTGCCTTCAGGCTTCTACCCTTTTGTGTATCTTCTATTTTCTTTCATTTACTTCTCAAGTCCTTTCCCACTTCTCACTGTCTTTGTACATCTCCCAGCCAGATTCCAGTAAGAGCTTTGATGGAATCAGTCACTCCACCATTTTGTGTAGAGTTCTCTAGCCAGACCCTTTTTTTTGGCCTTTGCTTAGTCTTTAGGTGGCTATCTCTGGGTTAGACAAATATTCTTTTGCTGGAGAAGCTGCAACCAGACTTGAGAGAGGGGTGAGGATCACAGGATACGCAATCTATGGATGGACAACGACCCTAAAAGGAGCCATGGGCTTGGCAGGGACCTCAAGACTTCTCAGAAGGGAGAATTCTTCCTTATTTGGCTTTTCATATTCATATTCATGAAAATGGGAAAAATTATAGCCACAAAAGTTTGAAAATCTAAGGAAATGTGGTATCCCTGGTGTATATAATAAAATAGGGTAGAACAAGAACAAATTTGCAAATAGTTTTCTGAGTCCTAAACTTTAGAATTGTGTTAAAGATGCTTGGAAGGTATTGAGATGAAGCAGATGATTTAACCTTCAAGACTCATTTGTGGAATCTGTCAATCAGACCTAAAAACATAGCAAAAAAATAAAAACTAAAAGCCTACAACATGGGGAGCCTGGGTGGCTCAGTGGGTTAAAGCCTCTGCCTTCAGCTCAGGTCATGATCTCAGGGTCCTGGGATCAAGTCCCTCATCAGGCTCTCTGCTCAGTGAAGAGCCTCCTTCCTCCTCTTTCTGCCTGCCTTTCTGCCTGCTTGTGAACTCTGTCAAATAAATAAATAGACTTAAAAAAAAAAGCCTCCATACATATAGTTATTCCAGTTGCCAAGGGTATAGATAGATAGTTAGATAGATAGATATTCACAATCCTAGTGATAAACATGGTATTCAATTCTTGGCACAACATAAATCAAAGTCATTTAAGAAGTTTAGAAAGTTATGGAAACAGTTACAAAAAGCATTCTTTTTTGTCACAATCTTAAATTTGTAATCCTGTGTTCCCTTTTAAAATGCCATATGGAAAAGAAACAACATTTTAAATGGGTTTCTGAAGAACTGCAGTTGACATGAATACCGAAAAAACTTCACGAAACCACTAAATATTTGGCTTGTGTGGAGTCTACTTGAGGTTTTAAGAAGTCTGAAGACAAATTGTTATGTTAAGAGAAAAAGTCTTCAGACCATGGCTGACTTATCAACTGACCAATAACTTTCTGCACTGAACATTTAAATCACCCAGCCTTCAGAACTACAGACTTCCCTAATTAAGCAGCTTTCCCCACCCCCAGTGGTTTGGAATGGATCAGTGTATTGCTTTGGCTTCCCTGGCAGGAGCATGCACAATGTCTGGTCTGGTCAGCCATCCAAACCGCTTTCCCATACATCAAGGATCCAGGATAATTTCACCAGACACTTTAAAGTGCAATTGCAATTTGCCAATTTCCAGCTCACGTATCTTCCTAGAAAACAGAGATCTACACACAGCCCATGATATTTTTGCACGTGGACTGAGATATAGATCTTGGTAGATGCCTCAGAAATCTGGAAATGGATATGCTGCTAGCTATAGTAGTAAATTAAGCATCTTTCATATTTGGCATTGGTGCACAATTACAAAGTGAATAATAAATAAAACTGGGATTACAGTTTGAACTGTTTTGTAGTGTCTTCTAGATGTAAGAATATATAGTGAATTCAGAATCAGAGGACAATGTGGTATTACAGTCATAGGGGTATAATGGACTTTCCTGAAGCCCTAAGTTCTTATAGAATTTTCAGATAAAACACCTTTGCATTCAAATTCCAAGTCAGCAGTTTCAGCAAAATTGTGTGTGTCAAAAGAAAATATATCAACAGGGGGTTCATATTTTGATTTCCTTGGACATTGCAGTGTGGAATTCTGCTGTTCTCCTCATGCTGGCCAGGGCTGAAAAATACTTGTTACAGAATTTCAGATGGTAACAAGGCCTGTCTGGTTTATTCATAAGTCCTGTGAGAGTTTAAGACATGCCACTTCAACTGAAGAGAGAAAAATGGGGCATCTTTCTGGACATCAATAGAGAATTCTGTAAATACTTCCCTTCAGCTTCTCTCCCTTTCAGAACCAGATCAATATCTGCTGGTCACTCATATTCTCAAATTTCGTGGGGGCTGCTGAGAGTTCAGCTGCCCTTATGCTCCCATGTCCATTGATGAAAGCTCAGGCTCAGCAGCTGGCTAGAGAACAGAAAGATCAAGGCCAATGTCAGATCCTACCCATATTTAGCATTTTAAGCCCCAGCCTTGTCCCACATGGATCATTGCCTTCTCAGTCTCTGGGGGTTATAAGTACCAGGCTTTATTGGCCTGCTATGTATCTGACAGTTCTAACACTGTCATCTTTTGCAATCTAGCTATATTTCATCTGGCTAAGAATTTCCATGGTATGAGAAGACTGTCTATAAGCTGAAGTTAGTACCTAATAAATTATAGGACTCCACTAGTGTTTGTGGAGGAGTACATGAAGTTTATGTGATAGCTATTACTTTTGTAAGCCCAGAGAGTAATGGAGCTTGTTTCTTGGGAGAGAACAATTCTTATTTAAGTCAGTGGCCTTGGATAATCATGTATAACATAAAGAATATATTAGTGAATATGGAAAAATATAGTGAGGAGGAGGACAGCTCGGCATTGAGATGGAGGTGGTTGAAAGGCTAGAAATGGATAAAAAGTTTGCAGAAATAATTTTACCCTATTTCATGGCTATTTCTGTTCTCCCAGGCAATCCCTCATCTTGAACTGATAAAATAGCCCCAGAGTGGAGGGGAGTAGTGGGATAAGATTGGTGAATCCCACTTTCTTCTGCACTCTTCCCAACTGTGTGACAAAGTGTTCTGGAGATACAAGTATGTGTGTATGGACATCTCTAATAGTTACCAAGGCAGAGGACTATAATTCATCTTATTCTGTATTTCAAAGCTAGATTACATGTCAAAACCTCTTTTTAGCTCTATCAACCCATGCTTTCATAGTTCTTTGTGCCTCCAGTTCTCCTTTTGTTTTGTTCATTTGAATTCTTCATACCATCTTAGTGATCAGTAATATTATTTTTGTCTGGCAGATGAAAGTTGGACTTGGGGAAACCATATGACTTGGGCAATTCATCCCAATAAACAAGGATAGAACCATGTAGCAAGCTTAGTTTTAGAACATATCCAATTCTATAAATCACTAGGCCCCAGAAGGGCCTCCGCTTCCTACTTTCTACTTTCTGTTTCATTTGTGTTCATTCAAGATCTGTCTTCTGTTGTGTGGGCCCACTGGCTTGTTATTCTGAAGTGGAAAGTCTTAAGATTGCTGTTATCTCTGAGCTTGGCAAAGTGTTTCTGGGAGTGTTTTAAGAGAATAAAATATGATCTGTCATGTAACTGTTGCTAAGGAAGAAACACAGGACTAGAACCAGGAATTCCTGGTCATGCATAAGCTTCATGACCTGTACAAGGCCTATTGGTGTCTAAACTTCTCCATCCATATTCTCTGCCTGCCCCAACCTCATGGGAATATTATGCGGCTAAATGAAAGGAAATTATCTTGACCTACTTGGGTTTGATGAATTCTGCATTCTCTTCCAGTTCTTAGATGCTACAGGTCTCTACTTGGGTGGAGAAGTTGAAAATGGGAGTCCAGAAGAGATTTTTAGATGATCTATGATTTTAACAACTAGTAGACAAGTGATGACTATTCTTCAGCTCCTATCTCATCCTCATCAATAAGAGTCATTCAAATGTAGGAACTTTATAACTGGAGGTGTTAATTGGGATAAAAATCAATGGTAGTCTCTGTCCAGCTACCAATGCTGTATTTTACATGAATGGTATATGCTTCTGTTGAAGTTTTGAAGCAGAATTTTGGGCAATTCCACACCTTCTACAGGGAAAATCCTTTTGCTCTGTTTCTTAATGTTAATTTACTCCTTTTCTTCTTCTTTTCTTATCTCTTTCCTAGTGAACTTTCTTTGTTCTTTCCTGTGCAAATAGCTCATTAGATCTGTTTCCATTTGAGCTCAGCTCACCTATAAGATCCATTGTCTAAAGATCACTGATGTCTTAGTTCAAATTCTTATCAAAATGGCATCCGAGTAACTTAAGTCTTGGCTGCTTCTCCCTCTTGGGATATAGGTCCATTCTGGTTGGAATCAACAGTAGGAGAAAGAGGGCATGGACAGAGAGCATAAGCATGGGCTTCCACTCAGGGTCTACAGACAGTACAAGCAATATCAGGCAGGTGTACCTTGGTTTGCAGCGTACAATGAAAGACATCTTCCACCAAGCTCAATACCTAGTTTTGGTTATAGAGGATAATCCTTTTGCTTTGAACATGTGCTGTTTATGGAGTCAGGAATTCTTTTTTTTTTTTCCCCAAGAATAAAACTTCTATATTGAATATTCAGTAAATATTTACTGACAAATTATTTTGCTCCACCAGTCTTACACGTCCCACGTATAAGTAGACAACTAGAGTCCTTAAGGCCTTTTGGTTTTCTTTTACTTTACTTTTTTTTTTTTTTTTTTAAGATTTTATTTGTTTATTTGAGAGACAGCAAAAGTGAAAGAGATCACAGAGGGAAAGAGAGCAGGGAGCCTAACATGGGGCTGGATCCCAGGACCTAGGGATCATGACCTGAGCCAAAGGTAGACGTTTAATTGACAGAGCACCCAGGCTCAGTCACCCTGACCTTTTGGTTTTCAATTTTGTTTTCTAATCTATTAAAGTCTATTTTATTTGATTTTTTTCCCCAGTGACTGACTGATTTCATCCCTTATTGATCTTTGTTGGGCAGTGCCTTCTAAGATGTGGCCCAGCCTTCCCTGCACTCTTAGTGCTCTATAGACCTGGGTGTGGGCACAGCACTCGCCTTCTCCTACCTTGTCTGCTGCTCTGTTTCTTCACCTGACTGCTGCTACCTGACTCCATTCATTCCTCTGCTCAAAGGTCACATTCCCATTCATGCTATTACAGCTCCCCATAGCCTGTCATTTTATAGTCCTTTACCCTGCTTTACTTTTCTTCCAAGCACTTATCATGACTTGAAAACCCAATACTTATATGTTTGTTTGATCACATATGTTTGTGTGGTTTTCTCCACTAGAATATAAACTGTAAGAAAATATAGACTTTGTCAATTTAGTTGATCACTGCATTCCCATAGTCTAGAAGAGTACTGGTACAGGGTAAACTTTGAACATTTAAAAGAACTAAAGAATGCTCAAGGGAACTGCTTTATTAAGCAAAGAGTTCTTTTACATGCAAATAATCAGCATCTAATCTATCTTACTCATTAGGACTGAGTCAGTTGAAGTTGGAGGTGTCTTTTTTCAGAAAAGCCACAAGTTTGTTCAACTCATCAGAACAAAGGCAGGAAGCTGCTGCTGGTGAAGACTTGAGGGAATCAGGAATTCTTTGTTCATGATCTTGGCTCTGCCTCTTACAAACTATGTGAATTTCTTATTACTTAACAGTTTTGCCATCTGTAAAAGGAGAGTAATATTAGTATCTTCTATTCACTTCACAGAACTATATAAAGAAAATATATCAAAAATATTTATGTTTGTGAATTTAGACAATGTTCACATTTTTTATATATTTTTCCAGTTTTATTGAGATATAATTGATATACAAAACTGCTTTAGTTTGATTTTGAGTATACAATATAATGATTTGATATATACATATATTATGAAATGATTACCACAATAAGTTTCATTAACATCCATCCCTTCAAACAGTTACAGTTTTTCTTCTTATGGTGAGAGTTTTAATGGTTTATTCTGTTAGCAACCTTCATATACACAATACAGTTTCATGAACTATAATTACCACATCGTATATTACAACCCCAGAACATATAACTGGACATTTGTACCTTTTGGCCACCTTCACCTGTGATAGGTTTTCCTTCTGAATCTGATAGATGCTCAGTGTATTTTATGAAGTTATGTAACATGTCTCAATACAAGGAAAATAATAAATAAGAAAGTTGTTTTCTTATAAAAGGAAAAATAAAAACCTTCATTGAATACAGAAGAGTAGGATTTTCTATAGCTCTATCCTCAATTTTCTTCTGCATTTCCATTTCCTTTGCCTGCTGAGACCTGGATTCCTGAAGGTCATATAGATGTCAGCAAGTAGCTGCATGGAGCCATTAGTTTCTGCTCAGAGCCATTAGTTTCTGCTCTAAATGGAGAATTTCCTCTAGAGCACATTTAGCTGGGAGCAAACAATACCACTTGACCAAAGCTCTTCTTATTATTAGGTCACATTTCTGATAAAGATGATTCAGGGATGTTATGCAGAATATTTTAAAAATCTGAGTGGGTGAAGCACACCAATTGAAGGGGAAATCTGACTAATCAGAGTAGGCAGCCCTTGCCCCTGAGAAAAACCCAGTGGGTCATACCAGGATGGGAAGATGGACATGTTTATTTCCCATCAGCAGCTTGGGCTCTTTTCCTAAGCTTTTAAACCCTAACTTACCCTAATTATCATATACTACAGGCCGCTAATCAATAACTGGAGACATGTCATGTTAAAAAATATGGATTACTTTTATCCTTAAAATTACTCAACATTAAGAATTCAGCTAACAACAAAAAAAAAATTGACTAATGTAGAGTTATCTCTACATATCTACTAATGTAGAGTTAAAATTTATTTTTTTAAGATTTTTATTTTCATTTATTTGACAGACAGCGGTCACAAGTAGGCAAAGAGGCAGGCAGGCAGAAAGAGGGGGAAGCAGGCTCCCCGCTGAGCAGAGAGCCCCGATGCAGGGCTTGATCCCATGATCCTGGAATCATGACTGGAGCCAAAGACAGAGGCTTTAACCCACTGAGCCACCCAGGTGCCCCTAATTTTTATTTTCTTAAAAGATATTATTTCTGTGAGAGAGAGGGTGTGAGAGCACAAGCAGGGGGAGAGGCAGAGAAACAGACTCTCCCTGCTGAGTGGGGAGCCCACCCCTGCAGGGCTTAATACAGGACCCTGAGATCATGACCTGAGAGGAAATCAAGAGTCAGCTGCTAAAGGACCTAACCACCCAGGTGCCCCAATGCTGATTTCTTCTATATGGAAACACCATTGAATGGGGGAATGGGAACAGCAACTCTTCCCAGCCCTTATTTTCTACCTTTCCCACAGAGACAACTTGCAATGGTTCTGGTGGCATTCAGTGGAAACAGATGTTTCCTCTTTCTCAAATGATCTTTTGTATGTTAATATTACTCCCCTGAAAGCCTTCTTTAGGCATCCCAGAGCATTTAACATATAGCATTTTAATAAAACATTTCAATTGAGATCTCCTATAGGACAGAAGCTCTTTCACTTCAGGTTTATTTTATCTTACTTCTAAAATGTTATGATTATCTTTTAAATCTGTTTTCTCAGCACTTGTTCCAGAGCTTAGCTCATCAAAAGTTTTCAGTAAATAGTTTGTGGAAGTACAAATAACTCAATAGGAATATGGAGTATGAGCATTTTCTATCCCAGTTCAGAAGAACTCTTGGCACTTGCTCCTCTTTGTACCCTGATTATGATTACAGGGATTTTTTTTTCCCCCCTTATCTGGAACACAGGGAGGAGCAGGGGTGGAGTGGGAACTAGACACCACTTGTTTGTTACCAGCTATGTGGAACTAAGATCCAAGAAGTAATAAAAAGGAAGTTCATGGAGACAGGTAATATAATTTGTAGTTTTGTGTTCACAGATGGAACTGTGGGACTCTCCTTTATGGGACAGGGTCAAAGGTTTTGGGAGAAAGAGCAAATATTTCTTTTTCATTCTCTTCAAATACAAATATAATTGGGAAAATATAAATCAATGAGTCAGATTAAGACCTCTAAATAATTTAAACTGCTCTTCTTTGCAGTTTTATCAGCATTTCTAAAAAATCAAGTTTTCAGTCATGAAGATTAGAAAGACAATGGAATTGATGGCCCACTAAAAGGAATTAATACCATTTTTAGTGTGAAAAGGTGATTGGATCAAACATTTTATGTCTTTAAGTCACAGTTTCCTCATCAAAAATGAAGATAAGGACAACTGCTTTCTCCATCTTCTGAAGACACATGCAGGTAATATTTGTAAAAATGAAATCTGCAAAACAACGTAGAAATGTAAAATATGCTATTTTCTGAGACTATTATCTTTTATTCCAAGGCTAATTGGGCATTCCTCTTTTAGCTGCAGATGTAGGTGTGAACTTTTGGACCTTTCATTAGTAGAAAACAGAGTACAAAATTTTCCTGGGAAGAAATTGAAACTAATAGCTGAATGATTTGAGAAGATTGTTTATCATGTCTAATTTCCTACTACTTTCCAGCAGTGCAGCCCTGATTATGATTATCTTTGAGAATCTCATGACATTAAGGAAATTCATCTTTATGACACCTTCAGGAAGAAAGAAGCAGTGACACACATGGCCCTCCCCTGGTTAGTGGAGGCTCACATAGAAAAGCGGCCAGCCATAACAATAGTATACTGAGATGTAGTTGGAATAGTATGATCTAAGTTGTCAGCCTGTGGATGTGAAGTCTTCTTAACTCTCTAAGATAGCCATTTCCTCACTCAAAGAAATGGGAGGATCAGGCCAATTTTTTCACATCATATATTCCTCTACCTTCTGGGCATACTCAACCTATCCCTACCATGCTTGCCTTGGACTCATTCACTCAGCAATTGTAAATTTCCAATTGTAAGATACTGTGGTGGTCTATCCTTCCCAAATCATATATGATGTTTTGGGGAAGTTAAGCTGTGTGGTGGTAGAAACCAGAAATCATAGCAAATATATAATGCTCACTATCAGGCACTATACTAGAAATAACAGTGAGTACATATTATAGTGGACACTATAGTAAAAATGAGATGAATTTAGTCAATCTTCATATACTCATATGAGGAACATTCTAGAAATATTTCTCTTTACAAATATGAAAACTGAACCAGAGGGAGGTCAAGTCATTTGTCCACAGCCACATATCTAACAAAGTCAAAACATGAGTACAAACAGCCCAAATCTAGGGTTTGGTTGATAGCTTTAGTTCTGGCTCCATGAGAAGGGTTTAACTCTGGAAGTTTGAATAAGGAAGATGATTTCTTAGTAAAGTGCTTAGGTTGCCAACAAGGATTGAATTAGAATACCACTCACAGGAAAATCAAAGGTAACTCTATATAATAATATAACACTATCTGTCCCGCCTTTTTGAATGTCTCTTATACTTAGTATAAATATCAGTGTTAATTATGCTTTTGCTATTTCAGGTGGGTAAGTTTTGCCTCTCCATTAGATTATAAACAAGTAAAGAAAAACAACTTTTTAATACATCTATCTATTATATATCATCTATCTATCTAGTTTTTCATTTGTCCATTTATACTTCCTGCATAGTGTAGGACACATGGTGGGCACCCGTTAACAACAGTGATTAGTTCAGTCACATCGTTTTTTCCTTTTCTTTTGATTAATTTACTTTTTATCTTCTTCCTTTGAGAATTTTGACTGAATGTAAAAGATCTGGAGAATTGTCTCCTTTGCACTCTGTATTCATCCCTTGAACAGCATTCTCTTCCAAATAAAATAAGGGCACATTGGCTTCCTTTAGAAACTACACACCCAGAAAAGAGCAAAGTAAAAGGCAACCTTGGGGTAGTGGAATTAGAGCAGTCTGGACAAGCCACAGTGGCATCTGTTTCTCACACATAAGGGATCAAATACAGAAAGATAAATAATAATCTCCTCCCTGCTGTAGTAATGCTCTGTAAAACTGTGGTCGCTAGTTGTCAGGAGTAGTGCCTGAATTTCATGGGGTCTCCCCTTACCTGAATCATCAGTGCAGCTGGCATGGCTCATGGAACCCTGACTACTCCAGATGTTAATTCTAAATATGGAAAAGAGTAAATTCATATGGGATCTGAAATGAAAATGACTCCTTAAGCTATAATGTATTCTCTCCAGGCACACTATGCCTGTGCTGAAATTTATGTGGACTGCAAAGAAAAATACACAAAACACAGGCAAGTATGAAGGTATTCTGTTTAATAAGCTAGGATAAATTCCGTGTGATTTCCTAGATTTTACAGAGAAAAGAGAAGAGATTTTTCATGAATGAATTTTAAGAGGTTTAAGATTGAAATGGAAAGTATATTCTCCCTTCTGAGCCTTTCTTTTCCTTATTGGTAGAGGATTAAAAAAGTATTTTTTTAACCTCTTGTATTAATAATTCTACCCTGGGCACCTGAGTGGCTCAGTGGGTTGAGCCTCTGCCTTCAGCTCAGGTCATGATCCCAGTATCCTGGGACCAAGTCCCACATTCCACATCCAGGCTTCCTGTTCACCCAGGAGCCTGTGCAGCTGGGAGCCTGCTTCTCCTCTGTCCCTACCCCTGCTCATGCTTCTGCTTGCTCGCAAGCGCTCTCTCTCAGATGAATAAATAAAAAATCTTAAAAAAATAATAATTCTACTCTAGTCATACAGTATTCGTTGATCAAAAGAAATGACCAAGTATGGGAAGTTTAACTTCAATTTTTAAAAATAATCTGGTTGTAATAGATGGTAAAATAGATTACAGACAAGAGATGGAATGCAAATTCTTGTAAACTTTTAATTTGCCATTTTAAGGTCACTGATTCACTTATTAATCTGACATATAATGGGAATTGTGCTGTTAGGGCCTATTTAGCCAAAGTGGCTCCATCTCAGTTGAACAGCCATTTTGTTGTTTATACAGTAAAACTTAAACTGAACCCCCCCCCCCCCCCCCCCCCGCAGAGGACTTACTGAAAAGCAAGCCGGGAAAACCAGTCCCACGTAACAAAGCCCAAATACAAGGGTGGGTCAGGCCAGGTGGAGACATCCAATCAGTGGGGCGTGCATACTGTATCCCTAGCCACCAAGGAGTGTGGGCCCCGCCTTTTGGGTGCCTTTTGGGTGCCAATTCTGACCAAGATGATAGGCTGGTTCAAATATCTACTATAGGGTAAATTGTGATTCAGTTGGTCACTTGTGTGTGACCTAGCATGACTATGCAGCTTTCTCTGTGTGTTGCAATCTCATTGCCACCTGTGTGTGGCCAGGCTCAACCACATGGCCCTTGCCCTTTAAAAGTTAGTAAGGCAGGCAGAGTTCACCCTCTCTGTAAGAGGCGGTCCTGACTGATCGGTTTGATTCTCAATGCTTGGCGTGAAATAAAGCTTTGCTTGACCTTAGCTTTGTATCAGTCTCGTTCCTTTGATTACAGACCCATCAGTGCTAGGTAGTGAAAATACAGCAATGAACACTTGTTTTAAGCACATACCTCCAAATACCAATTAAATGTTAACCAAAGGAGACTTGAAGGCACTAAAAATACAGGTTTCTGCCTACCTGCCTGTTTTGATACTTTATATTTCTTCTAACATCTATTTGTGAAAATTATTTGATTCAGCTGAGGAGACCTTAGACTCTGAAATGTTGTATGGAAAGGAAAGATACCAGGCTGCTTTTGGGAGGCTCACCTATGACTTAACACAAATGTGGTCAAAGGGGATGGTAATGACCCACACAGCAGGGAGGTTTTAACATGGGGAATGGAAGAGTAGGGTTCAATTATCCTGACTTCAAAATAAGCCAAACTGAGCCGGAACTCTCTTAGGCATATCCAACAAATCATGTGTGAGCCAGTGCTCTCCAGCAAGGCAGATATGTGTGATCTTTTTGTGTGCTAAATGCAGTTTCTAGGGAACTATAATAATATGATCACTTTTTGATTAGAACGAGATTTATTTCACTGTTGAAGATACACTGGCCCTTGATCAAGGGAGCTTGTCAGTGGATTATTAGGGAGAATGGAACGCTGTGGAAGTATTTAGCTAACATTTTAAAACTAAGTCTTAATTAAAAGCACTTGTGATATGCTGTAATACTGGTATTTGTTCTTGGATTAATTCTTTATTGCAGTTCTAACCAAGTAGCTCAAATAAGTGCTATAAATATACATAAATGTACCAAACATAGCCCCAGCATATACTGTATACTAGATTATATTTATTTATTATTTTCCATTGTGTCCATTTATCCAGTCTTAGAAACCAAAAAAAGAGAATTAACATTGCATAAGCGTCTATTTTTCCTTTGGCTATGTTACAAACTACCTGATCCTTCCAGAAACAGATCAAGCAAAGGTTTAAAGTGTGTGCTCTTCTCTTAACTGAATTTTTTTTTTTTTATTATAAGCACTAATTGCTTACTTCTTAAAAAGTTTACATGTCATCTTGATTACCATGATCATGGTTTATTTTGGTTCATCTTTTGTGTGCATAACAATGGGAGCCTGGGGTTCTAGTCCTCAGTAATTTAACTCTAATAGCAGATAGAAGGCAAATACACAGATAGCATTTCTTAGTAGTTCCTCCACATACATTTAGTTAACTTTCTTATTTATTTTCCCAGAATAACTGCAATATTAGGGACAATAAGCAAGGTGACTTGGTCTTCCAAGTCCTAACTATAAAATGGGTTTTGAGTAATCCTTTGAATGAGGGAAGAGATATCAAAGAACAAGGTCAGTAAACTGTGCCCCACATACCAAATGAAGGTCACTGCTTACTTTTGTAAATAAAGTTTTATTTGAACACAGCTCCATTTGCTTATATATTATATATAACTATTTTCCCACTAAAATAGTGTAGTTAAATATTTGAAACAGAGACCCCCTGGCCTGCAAAGCCTAAAATACTTACTATCTTGAAAAAGTATATAAGTTCATCTATCTAGAAAAAGAAGGAGAGGGTATTACAGTGAAGAGTGTAACACTTCATATATCAAACTTGGGAGCACAAGTAATCAGGGAACAATGTGTAAATGACTCTGAGGTTAATTCCTAGCACCATTGATTTGAATAATAATTGGTATCTGGAACAGACTTCTGAGAAGGAAAATAAAGTCTAAGAGATTCTTAAATTCTGGGTAGAATGGATCAGAGAATCTAGAAGCTGAGAGATAATAAAGAATTTCAGAAAGAATTTACTGAAGACAAATTACCACTATATTCTAGTATTTGTTCATTTTTAACTGTTGCCGCTATAGGTAATAGATTAATCTGGAAATTGTGTTTTACTTTTGATAGTCTCAATTTCAGATATCAGTAATAGTATCAAATTGAGGGGACATCTAGACATAGAATGTAACATTCCAAGGATATAGGAAAACTCTAGTCTTTACTCTGATTATCAATAGTAGAAGAGATTTTTTTTATTTTTTATTTACTGAACTGTTACCATGTATGGATATTGAATTTTATCAAATGTTTTTCCTATATCTATTGGAATGATTAACGGTTTTCTTCTTTTTCTGTTAATATGACGAGTTATACTGATTAATTTCCAAATATAAAATCAGTATTGCTTTCTTGGAATAAGTTCTATTTAGTTATGCTATATTACGACATATCATATTCTAATATGTTAAATGAATTTTTGAATGTATGTAAGAGATATTTTTCTTTTGTTTTCTTTCTATTTTTTTAAATTTGAGGTATAAATGACACACAATGTTACATTAGTTTCAGTTATACAACATGGTGATTCAACAGTTCTATATGTTATGCTACCCTACCACAAGTGTAGCTACCATCTGTCACTGTAGAACTCTATTATACCATGGACTATATTCCCTATATTCTACCTTTTATTCCCATGACTTATTCATTCAATAACTACAAACCTGTACCACCCCACTCTGCTTCAGCTATTTGCCCCCCCCCCCCATTTGTTCTATGTATTTACAGGTCTGTTTCTGCTTTTTTTAAAAAAACAAAACTCATTTGTTTTATTTTTAGATTCCACATGTAGGTGAAATGGTACAGTGTTGTCTTTCTCTGTCTGCCTCCTTCACTTAGCATAATACCCACTGGGTCCATCTATGTTGTCACAGATGGCAAGATCTTATTCATTTTTATGACTAATATTTCACTAAATATATCTATCTCCTTTATCCATTCATCTATCATTGGACACTTAGGTTGCTTCCATATCTTGGCTATAATAAATAATACTACACATAGCGTTTTTTTTCTGCTTTAATTGGCTCTTTGGTGTAAATAAATAATACTACAATAAACATAGAGGTGCATATATCTTTTTGAATTGTCTTATTGTTTTCTTTAGGTAAATACTCAATAGTAGAATTATTGGATCATATAGTATTTCTATTTTTGTTTTTTGAAGAGCTTCCATAGTGTTTACCATAGTGACTATACCAATTAGCATTCCCATCAATGATGCACAAGGGTTCCTTTTTCTCTACATCTTGATCAACACTTGTTATTTCTTGGCTTTTTGATACTAGCCTTCTGAAGGGTAAGAGGCGATATATCTTCTTGTGGTTTTGATTTGCATTTCCCTGATGATTAGTGATATTGAATATCGTTTCATATGTCTGTTGACCATCTGTATGTCTTCTTTGGGAAAATGTTTATTAGGTCCTCTGCCTGTATTTTAGGTGGATTATTTGTTTTTTTGGTATTGAGTTCTAGGAGTTTTTTATATATTTTGGATATATATTTTTTTAATTTTTAAAGATATTTTTTATTTATTTGACAGACAGAGAGAGAGAGAATCACAAGAAGGCAGAGAGAGGGGGGGAAACAGTCTCCCTGCCGAGCAGAGAACCCGATGCAGGGCTCAATCCCAGGACCCTGGGATCATGACCCGAGCCAAAGGCAGAGGCCTTAACCCACTGAGCCACCAAGGTGCCTCTATATTTTGGATATTAATGTCTTATCAGACATATGAGTTGCAAATATCTCCTCCCTTTCAGTAGGTTGCCTTTTTAAAAAATATTTTATTTTATTTTATTTCTTTTCAGTGTTCCAAAATTCATTGTTTATGCACCACACCCAGTGTTCCATGCAGTATGTATCCTTCATAATATCCACCACCAGGATCACCCAAACCTCCATCTCCCTCCCCTCCAAAACCATCTGTATTTCAGAGTCCACAGTCTCTCATGGTTTGTTTTTTTGAAGGTTTCCTTTGCTGGGCAAACCTTTTTATTTTGGTGTAGTTCCAGTAGTTTATTTTTGCTTTTGTTTCCCTTGCCTGAGGAGATATCTTGTGTCTTTGTTTGAATAATGGATTCATAAACTTTTCTTTCTCCTCTATTTTCTGGAAGAATATGTGTGAAATTGGTTTTACTTCTACCTTAAATAATTGGTAGAATTCATCAGTATAACAATCTTTCTACCAGTTTTTTCATGGTAAGATTTTGAGTTACAAATTCAATTTCTTTTACTTTTTTGGTTTTGTTAATTTTTTATATATTTTTTAGGTTTTGTTAATTTTTATCTATGAAGAAAGTTTCTATTTCACCCAAATAATTGAATTTTTTGGCAGTAATTGTCTATAATTTTTTTTATTATTCTACTAATATATGTACTATCTGTAATGATGTCCTTTCTTTCAGTTCTAATATTGATAATTTGTATCTTTTCTGTTTTTCTTGAAACTAGAATGTGAATTTTCTCAATTTTTTTCTAAAAGCTCAGGTTTACGTTTTGTTTTTTAAAAGCTTTCTAATCCACTCCTTGCTTTTGTCTCTATTATTTCTGTCTTCTTACTCTGATTTTAATTTACACTTGAAGAAATGCCTTATAAACTCCTACGACTTATTATTGATTATTGGTTTTAGACCTTTTATTTTATAATATAAGCAAATAAAAGAACAAATTCACCATAAAAAGCTAATTGTACTCACTGATTTTGACATTATATTTTCATTCTTAGTTCAAAGTATTTTCTAATTTTCTTTGTGATTTCTTCTTTAATATATGGGATATTTAGAACAGTAATTTTTAATTTACAAATACTTGAAGATTTCCCCCTTAGTTTTCTGTTATTATTTCCTAATTCAATTCTGTTTTAGTCAGAGAGTATATTACATATATTTCAATCCTCTCCGATTTATTAAGACTTATCTTATGGGCCATTAAATAGTCTATTTTAAGCAATCTTTAGTATGAAATTGAAGAGTGTATATTATTCAGTGATTGGATGGTATGTTCTATAAATGTCAGTTTGATCAAGTCAATTGATAATGTTGTTCAAATCATTAGTATTTTTTGCTGATTTCCACTTACTTTTATCAAGAAAAAGATGTTGGAACTGCCAACTATAATTAGATTTTGTCTTCTTTTCCTTTTTTGTTCTTTCAGTTTTTCCTTTGTGTAATTTGAAACTTTGTTATTAGGTGCATAAACATTTAAGATTGTTATTTGTGTTTGTTTTTTTAATGAGTGGTCTCCTTTATCATTAGGAAACATACTTCATTACCCCTAATAATATTCCTTATTCTGAAATCTACTTTGTCTGATATTTATATGCTACTCCAGGTTTGATTGGTGCTTTCATGTTGTATTTTTCATCCCTTTACTATTAATCTATATTTTTAATATTTAATGTATATCTTTTTTAAAAATCAAGACTTTGATAATCTTTGCCTTTTAATTGGTATTTAGGCTATTTGCATTTAATGTAATTTTGGCACATTTGGGTTTAAATCTACCATGTTGAATTTATTTTCTAATTATTTCACTTGTTATTTATTTTTCTCTTTTCTTACTTTTTACAGATTAATTAAATATTTGAAATTGAATATATCATTTTATTTCCATTATTGGCTTGTTAACTATTCCATTTGGTTTAATACATTATTTTTTCTTTAAAGAGTTAATTATCTCTTGAAGATGATAATTAGATATCTTTTAAAGAAGGTAATTAGAAAAAAAAAAAAAAGTCTCCTGGTCATTTATTTAGATTTCTGTCACTCTCTCAAAACTGTTTATTTTGTTTGTTTTTTAAGGCATTTATCATAGTTGGACTCAGACCGCAAATTTTGCCTTTTGGATAACTGCTCGACCTTTAGGGGTTTTTTTTTGTTTGTTTTTCTTTTTTTTTTTAAATTCTTAGCTGAGTGGCTTAAAGTCGGCTCCATGCATTCATAGCTCATGGGTACCAAGAGATTTAGGCAGAGCGCATATGCAGAAACTGTGGCACTCCCTCCTTAGTGTGCTCTTTTTCTGGATACTCCCTCAATTTCCAGCAATTGCACTCGAATTTCCAGGCCTGAAAGACACAGTGTTTTCTACTGAGTTTTAGCCATTTACATGGTGCTAAGTGCAGCTTGATCTCAAGCTAAAATATTTACCTTCTAATTCCAGAATTTACCTGATGTTTTGTGTTATTCAATTCTTTCATGTAATTTCCTTGGCATTTTGTCCAGAGTTCATGGTTATTATTTGCAGGAAAGTCAATCTAGTAGAACATATTTGTCTATGCTACAAGGAGACCTATGTCTATGTATGTCAGACATAGTATCTATGAAGACCAGTTTGGGACCCCAATGCAGACCTTTTTTTATTCATAACTCCCTACTTTCAGAAATTTTGTCCCAAAATTTCTAGCTGCCTCAGCCTTCCCAGGTCTAATCCCCATCTCTTAAGCTCAGTGTCACCAACTGTACTTTGTCTGCATTTCCCCACCCTGTATTATGTTTCGTTATTGGCCCCAAGCAGGAAGCCAGTATGAATGTAAAGTTCAACTTTGAGTGTGTAAGACTGATGATTCACAGACCTGTACCCCTGAAGCAAATAATACATTATATGTTAATAATAATAATAATAATAAAATTTAAAAAAATAATAAAGCTCACCTTTGTTTTTTCACCTTCTCTTAGGCATCCCAGTCCTGCATTTTCTCTTTTATCATATTGGAAAATAGTTGTTTCATATATTTTGCCAATTGTTTACAGCAGGAGATTAATTTCAGTTTTTGTTATTTCATTATAGTTGGAAGAAACTTTTTGGCTTTATTTTTAAAATAGTATTTGAGATCTTTCTCACTTCTCTCTGTCTCTCTCTCAAATAAATAAGATATTAAAAAAAAAATGGGGTGGCTGGGTGGCTCAGTTGGTTAAGCATTTGCCTTAGACTCAGGTCATGATCCAGGAGTCCTGGAATCAACATCCCCCCATCTGCATCTGATTGCTCAGCAGCTATCTGCTTCCCCTTCTGCCCCTCTGCCCCTCGCCCCACTTGTACTCTCTTTCTCATTCTCTCTCTCCCTCAAATAAATAAATAAGATCTTAAAAAAATAGTAATTGAGGAATACAAAATAGATAATTATGCCCATTTATACATATTTTGAAGCACTGTTCCTACTTTTTAAAAGAATACTTACTGTAGAATATGTGGAAAATATAGGAACAAGAAAATAAAATTCTAAAATCTAACCAACAACAGACAATTGATATTAACATATAAATGTATTTCCTGGAGTTCTTATAGGTTTTTTAAAAGATTTTTCAACATTATAAATGTGTTAGTATAATGTGCATTTATTCTATATTAAATAACATATATACTATATGTTATATATATATACTATATAATTTTAATACATTTTAATTTTAATATATACATTTTATATCATATATAATTTTAATTTTTTAAACGATTTTGTTTATTTATTTGACAGATAGAGAGCACAAGTAAGCAGAGCAGCAGGCAAAGGGAGAGGGAGAAGCAGGCTCCCCACTCAAGGGGAAGCCTAATGCAGGGCTTGATCCCGGGACCCTGGGATCATGACCTGAGCCAAAGGCAGCCACTTAACTGAGTGAGCCATCCAGGTGCCGCTATATCATATATATAACTTTAAGTAGTTTTAAGGGATTATTCGAGGACTCACGGTATGATGACAGCTAATATTTGTCCCTGGGTTGTTTATTTTTCTCTCCTCATTAAGCAAAATTACTCAGATCATTTAGTATGACTTTTGGCCATGCAAAAAATATTTACTGAAGATACTTAGCTGGGTTTTGCTCTGTGTATCTCTGTTTTATGGGGATGCGTGAGGAAAGTCTTTTGGCAAAGTGTTTCATGCATGAGTAGTTTCACTACCCTAAAAACTGCCTGTGCACTACCACTTCTTCCCAGTCTACTACCCCTGAACCCCTGGTGACCGCTGATCTTGTTAGGATCTCCATAGTTTTACTTTTTCTAGAATGTCATATAGTTGAAATCACACAATTTGTACCCTTTTCAGATTGGCTTCTTTCACTTAGCAATATACATTTAAGCCCCTCTATGTCTTTTTATGATTTGATAGCTCATTTCTTTTATTGCTGAATTATATTCCATTGTGTAGATGCACCAGTTTATTTATCCATTGATCTATTGAAGGACATCATGATTTCTTTTAAGTTTTGGCAATTATAAATAAGAACTTATTTGGCAATTATAAACAAAACGTACATGTGCAGGCTTTTGTTTGAACACAAGTTTTCAATTAATTTGGGTACTTAGGTGAGAATGTGTTAGTTTTGTTAGAAATTGCAAATGGTCTTCCAAAAAGGCATACCATTTCTTATCTTTTAATTTTTATTATATAGAAGTTTTAAACTTTGATTTAGCCCAATGTATTACTTTCATGATTTGTAACTTTTGCTTTCTATTTTTTTTAACTTTGACTTTTAAAAAATGCTATAAAATCTAAAATACTCTATAAAATCTCTGTGATAGTTTAAAATTTTATTTTTACATTAATTTCTTGAACCTGTCATTTTTTTCCTTCCACATTCTGTCCCAAATCTAATTTTGCCTCTTATCTTCAACATAACTACACTCTTCAAGCCAGATCAGTCTGCCTGTTGGCTCCAAAATGATTCATCAAGAGCCCTACTTCCATGCCCTTGATCATGTTGGTTCCCATGCCTAAAGATTTCATTTCTGTCTAAGTTTAAGTTCTACACTTTCTTCAAACTTGAACTGAGTTCAGTCTCCCCTTTGTGGTCTCCTCTGACCTTTTTTTTCCTTTGCTTTTAAGACCCTTCTCTCATTTTTCAGATCCAGGATGTAATATTAACACTTGGGTCAGTAATTTCTGAGTATTTTATTAGCAGCCTAAATATAAGAAAGGACTGGTCATGGAAGAAAATACCACATCTTAAGGATTTTCTAGATGGTATTTCATTTATTTATATATTGTGGGAACTCTTAATTTTTCACACATCTCCTAATTTATTCCTCTGCTCTAAATGATGGGGTGTTCTATTTGTCTTGGAAAAGCAAAGTCCCATATTTTATTTCTTATTAAAAAGTTATGCTTGGTTTAGACATTCATAAGATGAAATAATAATGCTTTGTGGTTATGGAATATATTCCATTTAATATACATCACTACGCAGTGTTCAGTAGATAGTAGATTCAAATATCAGTATATATTATTCTTTCCCACATCAGTAGCATTGCACACATAGTGTGAGAATCTATAGCCCAAATAAGCCACAATTAGGCAACTGCCAACATTCCTGTTTTAGAGAAGCTTGAATTCTTGGCCTGGGTGTGGCTTATGACTTTCAATTTAGATCTGATCTTTTTACATATCCCAACAAATTTCCTAACCAAGTGCCATTAGTCAGACTTTCCCCATCACCATCTCCCTACACCCAGACTCTGCCTTCCTCATCAGTGACTAAAGAGAAGCAGAGCCATGTTGTCCTTTAAGTGTTTATCTGGGTGGAGAAAAAAATAGTATGCTTGATATTCAATTCATTTTCCCAGCTAGGATAGGCTTCTCTGCAAGAATGTATCACTGTCAAAGTTTTACAAATATTTATCAAAAAAACTCTGTTGTCTTTAAAACAAAAAGTTGGAGATTCCTCCTTCCACCAGCAGAATGTCATGGGTCTGGATAAACGACAAAGTTTTCCCTTAAAAGATTGGACACGGGGTGCCTGGGTGGCTCAGTGGGTTAAGCCTCTGCCTTCAGCTCAGGTCATGATCCCAAGGTCCTGGGATCTAGCCCCCCATCAGACTCTCTGCTCAGCAGGGAGCCTGCATCCCCCCCCACCCCCACCCCACCTGCCTCTCTGCCTACTTGTGATCTCTCTCTCTCTCTCTCTGTCAAATAAATAAATAAAATCTTTTAAAACAATAAAAAAAAACTGGACACATTCAGAATGAAAGAATAAGATAGGTCACAATCAGGATGGCATGAGAGACTCTACTCACCAAGGTCAAAGAACTTGAGACATTACAGGGCAAATTCTACCTCATCCAAGTTTTGCTATATTATTCTATTATTTTCCTCTAGAATACTTTGATGATGGAGGTGCTGGTGCTTCTTTTTAGATAGGGGATATCACAAGGATTACAAACATTAAATAACATTAATATTAATAATATCAATATTAAATAACGGTTCATAGTGGTGGAATTATTGCATTATTTACTCTTTTGTCTTTTTTCTTGATGTTTTAATTTTGGTTATTAGAATTAAAAAAGAACTTACAGTGTACCATGAACCTACATTTTCCACCAGAGTTAGAATACAAAGTGGAGGATGCAGAGGATGAGATTTGTATAGAGTCAAAACTAATCCTGGTCTTATAGGAAGGTACACATTGGAGATCAGAATAGCATCTCTCAAGTAGTCCAGTGCAGCTTTTTTATTCAGCATTGGAATAGGTCACTTTTATTTGGACGGAGCACCATGTAAAGCAGTTGACTTGTATTTACGTTGTGTAAAACACTGTTTTTAAAAATACACATTTTTTTACACAGTCTGTATCTAGTAAGGATGCATACTAAATCTAATAAAAATATACATTTTTCCATAGTCTTAAGCTAGTGAAGAGAGATACACTGTGAGAGGTGCTCTGGAACTGAGATCAATAGAGGAAACAGTAGAGTTCAGACTCCCATATCATGCTCAGATTATAACATTATTATTAAGTGGACAAATGGATGGAATTGATGAATTTGGATTTTGGTTGCATTTGTTTGTCTTGTTTTGTCTTCTTTTAGAACCTGTGTGGTGGTGCTTGTATGGTAAATTTGCATAAGTTAAGTACTTAAAAATACAACTTCACCATAAAATTGGTAAAACTGTCACCAACAATTTAGGAGTATAAAAATGTCTTTGATATTTAGTGTCTGTTTTTGTCCAGTAATGGTAACATATGTCTATGTATTAGAAATTGGCTTGAAATACTGACCTATAACCTACTTCTCCAACTTATCTTGGCAGCTTCTACTCATCCTTAAGCTTCACACATACCAAATTACTTTGTGCAGTTGCCCAAAAGACCATGGTGTTTCTAGCCCCATGTGCCTTCGTATATGCTGTTGCTACTACTAGGACTTGGCAGAGTCCTAATTCTGCTTCACATTCTCAATACCCCAAACCCACCTGGAAACGTACTCCTCATCTCTTCAAAACTAGATCAAGCATTACTACTTCAGTGAAATTTTCACTGATTCTGTATTATCATTGCACTTAATACATGCTTTAATTAGCATATTTGTACTGTATTTACTTTTATGTTTATCTCTTCAATTAGAGCATCCATTTAAGAGCGATGTTTGTTAATATCTGACTTTGTATCCTCATGAACTCCCAAATCATTCTTCATGATTATTCAATAAGTAATTAATAGTCATTTCTCCTCAGGATATTAAGTGCAAAAACCAAAAAACAAAAACAAAAAAAGAAGAGGCTGATTCAGTGTGAGTAATCCAAGCTAAAATACCATTTTCCCTCAGTTTTTGTTGTCTGTCACCATACTTTTACATGTGTCCATTGGAAATGCAAGCCTGTCTACATTTTCCATAGGATCTGATCTCTGTAAAAAAAGGAGAAACCACCACATTCTTTCCAGGAGCTTTCCCTCAAGAGTGTTTGGTGCTTCTCTACAAGTCCTGCATACTCTGGGTATACCAGGGGCCTGGCGTTTATCTTCCCTATCAGTTGAAACCACACACTTTAACTCATAATTGGTGAAAAGATAATTTCCCACTCAAACTGGGATGTAAGCCAAGTTCCAGTAGGGAATCCAGAGTGATGGGAGAATTTCTGCTTTCTCCTAAAATCACAGAAAGGTGAAGTATACTCAGTGAACCTACTGAATTTTAGAGGTAGAACATTGCATGATAAAGGGAAGATGTCATTCCTCCCTAATGCTATCCTATATCTTCTGACATTTCCCATCACTTTATCAAGTGATTAAGCTCTTGTTTCTAAAGTTAGTGTGCTAGAGATGCCTAACTTATTCATAAGCATTTCTGTAAGTATTTGAAATTGTATTCATTTTTATTCACTTGAATTTTTAAAAAATAAATACTGCTAAAACAAAAGCATAGATATAACTAGTATTGAAAGAGTCCACTTTAATTATAGAATATCATAGTTGAGAGTGGTTTCAGACAGAAGTTATAATCTTAAAAAAAAGGAAGTATTCTTTATAGCCTCTTTTGACATATAAGGAAAAGCAGCAGGCCTGAAAAGATGTTATGACTTTCCTCAAGGTCACCTAGCCATAGTTTAATTCTTGGACTTTAACCAGCTCTTTAGAGCTTCAGACAGTGTTCTCTCTCTTAAAAGGTGATGAAATTTAGGGTGAGATTGAAATAAATACCAATAATTTAGTGTAATAGAAGATTATTAAAAATAATTTTGGGCTGCAAATTAGAAATGATAGGCATTCCCTTCAAAGAATATGTATATAAATAAAGTTGACTAAAGTTAGAAATGACACTGGTGTATAGCCAAAGGAAAATTACTATCAAATGTACAGTAGTGTAAGTGAAATAAATGAATACAGTTAAGATGTCTAGGTCTTCAAATGGTTCAGTGCCTGTTATAATTTTTTAAATCCTTTTTAGTAACTCATCAGTTATCGAGTATATATAAAGAGAAATGGCCAAGATTAAAAATAGATGAAAGTAATTTTCTCATGAAGATATTGATTTTTCCCAAGAAATAACCATTCTTGCTAACACAAAAAAATTCTTCACATGTGTAAGACATGTGGAATCTTTCTACCCCAGGGTCTTAAAATCCTGGACTACATGGATGATTATAATTTAGGGCCATTAGGTTTTATTTCCTTGTCTTTTGTAGAATTTTATCCAAAAGTTTCCAACCAAGTCAGATATTAATGTATGTCTTAGCAATTGTCTTATAACCAAGGAGAGTACTCCATTGATTCTGTCCCTAATATCTGGATTTGCCACATAAAAAGTGACCAAAGGAAATTTTTCATGTTTGAAAAATGTACACAAAAATTATTAAATGTACCAATTTCTTCTAAAAGTATGTGTAAACTAGACATCTGTTAAAATTATCAGTGGTAATTTTTTTTTTAATGCTGGGCCAGTCTGAGAAAAAATTAATGACCGGAAGTCTTTTGTCTGCCTTCTTATACCCTTCTCAAACACCTCATGCTACCCTCAGGATTTCTAGAACCTTGAATTACAGAACCTTACTGGAATCTCACTTCCTGCATTAATCCTCTTATTGGGCCTTCCACGTCCCACATTAAACTATACCTTCTTGTATCCCATCTAGTCAAAGCTCTGATGGTAAAATAAAAATTATTCTTGAATTAATGTATTATCTTCTCATGTAATTCTTATGTAAATGTGCACTTAAGCAAAGTTTTCATGGAGGTACAATTCCTTAATCCAAAGTAGTATAGTCAATGGCATCAATATATGACAAACCAGAGGGGATGTGATATATTTGGGATATCAGTTACTCTTACATCAGACTCCATAGGGAAATCTCTGAAAGTTTTCTTGTTGTGTTAGTTACTGCAGAGAAACAGAACCAATAGAATATATATTTATGGCAGCATTTATTATAAAGATTGGTTCATGTAATTACAGAGACTGAGAAGTCCCAAGATCTGCAGACAGCAAGTGGAAGACCCAGATATAGTGGTATACAGTACTGGTACAAGACCCAAGAAGAACTGAGTTTTCATTTTGTGTTTGAAGGCAAAAGAAGACCAAAATCCCACCTCAAGTAGTCAGAAAGGTAGAGTACCTTCTTAATCAGCCTTTTTGTACTATTCAGGTATTCAATTGATCAGGATTAGGTCTGCCCATATTAGGGAGATTAATCTACTTTACCCAGTCTACTGAGCCAAATATTAATCCTATCTAGAAACAACCTTATAGAGACACCCAGAATAATGTTTGGTCAGATGTCTGGGTTTTGTGGCCCAGTCAAGTTGACACATAAAATTAACCACATGTGGACAAAGAATAATTTTTATCTCCAAGATTATACTCTTTTCTTTTTTAAAAATATTTTATTTATTTATTTCACAGAGAGAGAAAGAGAGAGAGTACAAGCAGGAGGAGAAGCAGAGGGAGAGGGAGAAGCAAGCTCCCTGCCGAGCAGGGAGCCCTATCTGGGACTCAGTCCCAGGATCCCAGGAATCATGACCTGAGCTGAAGACAGTCGTTTAACCCACTGAGCCTCCCGGGTGCCCTATCTGCAAGATTCCAGAGAACAGACTGGAAATAATGGACAAAACTCATGACAGGCCCATTTGAGCTCATTATAGGAAGAAGTTTCTAACAGTTACAATTATATGAAAAAGATGACTGTCTTATTAAGAGAGTGAGCTTCCAGATCTTCAGGCTGAAGCTGATCTGTAATGGATTTTTTATCAGGGATTCCTGATTTGAATGAAGGTTGGACTACATACCCTCAAGATGTTTCTACTCCAAAGAGTTATAATATCCTCAGTATTTAGGAGCCCAGTCTTATATTTTTATAATTTCAACCAACCCTCTGTTCCCCGTATCACAGCCAGAAGGGTCTCTTCAAAATACTTTTCTGTTGTGTCGTTAATTTATTAAGGAAGTTCTTCCCCAAGTTGATGAGGGTGTACAAAGGAGGAGCTAAGCCTAGTCCCAATATCAGCCTTTCTCCAGGGTAGATTAAAGCAAAAATTACATCCCAGAGCTGATCCCCTAATTTATGAGCTGTCCTAGTAGCTGATAACTCCCAGGCACTCCCCTCTCTCTCGGCACCTGTGGGCAGAGCAGCTTCAGTCACTCAAGAAAAAGCCCCTGAAGCATGGTACTGGAGTAAGCCATTAGGAGCACATTTCAGAGGAGCTTGAGAATGGATATACAGAAAGAAACCAAAAGACGATTCTGAGGTGATCTAGGCAGATAATTGACAGTGTTCCCTTTGTGTTTCATTTTAGTTTGGAATAATATATGGCCCCAAATGCCAGCATGTTAGGGTTAAGGAACCCTGTGGATGACATGATAGATCACTTAAAGAAATGATCAGTCACTCAAAATCTTGTAACAAAAACAATTCCTATATTTCATTTTATATGAAAAACATTTTTCCAATATGTCAGATAGACTCTATGAATAATTAATTTTTTTTATTCTTAAAAAATTTATTAAGTCCTGAACTATAAAAAACTTTGTTGTTGAGTTTTTTGTTTTTTGTTTTCAAACTGTCTGACAGTTGGGAAAACTTAGGAGGTAGGGGAAATGGGCTTCCATTTAGTTCTATGTTTTTCAGGAACAAAGCAGAGAGTGATATTGACATTTTGATGACTGTTTAACAGCCAACATTGCCACCTGCTACCTTGAGGCAATAAGCAGTCTGTTGGCACTCTTGTGCTTGATGAGAAAACCAAGGGATGATGAATAGCCAGTCCCCAATATCAAACAGGGTGCACAGCAGTGGCTGGCACAAGATGAACTGTTTGCTAAGAAAATAGAATGGCCAGTTGAAACTCCCAGACCATTGATCAAACTTGTTTGTAGCCAACAATTAGTGTTTTGCTTTTGGCTGCTAGAATCTCACTACCCTTCCTGGTTCAAAAGGAAGCCAAGGACCCTTCATCTGTTTATACAGACCATGTGTAACTACAAACAGAACTATACAAAGTTGTTCCTTTGGAGCCCAGGCATCCATGTACTTTCCCTGTATATAAGCCAAAAAAATGAATGTGTTCATTATTTTTTATTGCCCGGTGGGATCTTGCTACAGATTTACTAGTGGTATGACTTAACCTTTATTTCCAACCTGCAAATGCAAGAAAGTTTAAAACTAGTTGTTCCTTTAATTGTTAATAGAAACCGAGACTTTTTTTTTACTACATTTATGCATGCTGAAAGATCTCTCCATAGACTCATCAATTTCACTTTATAGACTTAACTGAAAAGTTTATTAACCCATGGAGTAAGTAGCCACACCTAGCAAGGTGCTCCTTTGTAGATGTGGGGAAATGGCATTCATAGTGTTAAATAGAAACAAACTAATACCAGTAAGGAAAAATATGTCTCTACTGTAATTCCTTCCATGAAAGTCTCAAGATAAAGGTTACATATTCAGAAGAGTTTGAAAACACTTATTAATACACAGGGTCTTGCATCATTTTCACAATTCCATATGGCCCTTTTAGATGATTGATCTTTCCTTCTGTGCCAAATCTTCAGGTTTGCCTACTTATGTTTTATTATTACTATCATTAATCAAAATGTCTTTTCTAGATGTTTATATCTTTGAAGCCAGTGACTTCTTACTTGTTTACTTAGTTTTAGCCTCTAGTGCAGTATACATATAATAAGTGCTCAGGTAGACAGTATTCTAAGATGACCCCCAGTGCCTCACTGTTATGTAATTTCTTTTCCTTTAGTGTGGATGAATCTATGAATATAATGAGATAGGATTCCTTTGATTATGTTACATTATATAGCAAAAGGGATTTCTGAAGATGTAATTTAGATTACTAAGTTTAATGACATTTAAATACTGCAGATTTTGCTATTAGTTACTAAAAATTTTACAGATGTACTTAAGGTTTGCTGAATTGGGATTAATAAAAACAGAGATGATCTGGATGGGCCTGACCTAGTCACATAAGCACTGTAAATTTGAATTTAGAGGTCAGAGATAGAAGTTAGAAACTAGAAGCAGGAGAGACTTATTTTTCTGACCTTGAATGAGCAACTACCATGTTACAGAGAGGGCCATATATCAGGGAATGTTAAACATCTTCTGATCTTACAATCGCAAGAAATTAAGTTTTATATGAGGGTTGAAAATTTACATGTTTTATTCATGGACATAACCTCAGGGCCAACAATAGTGCCTGGTACATCATTTTCAGACTGACTTAATGACTTCTGGTACTTTAGTCTTCATATCTCTTACCCCCTTAACTAAAATAAGTCTTTAATGTGGATGCACATTAATCGATTCCTCTTGGAAATATTTATATTTATTGTTTTAGATCTATATTTAAAAGATATTCTTTACAATATGTAGCCATAAAAGTTAACTGAGAGTTCAATCAATGTTGAACACAGATCCTAATACATAATAATAGGTACAGTGTGAAGTAATGGAGGACATATTGACCACAGACGTGAAAATATGCATTCTAAGTTGAGCAGCATCACCTTAGGCAAATGATGCTACTTCTCTCTGCAGAAAACTCAAATAGTTCTCAAGCCATAGAACGAAATCAAAATTCCTACCGTAAGCCAAGAAGGGCTCCTGCCCTTGGCCCTGAACTCTAGAAGATCTCACTCTGGCCTTATGTTGTGCCCTTTCCCATGGGGCAATTGGTTTATGGGCCTAAAGGGATATACCCACCTGAAACTTATCTACCTTTGAGATCACATCCAAGATAGTGTTGGTGTTCTCTACAGTACATATTTCAGGGTCTCGTACCCAGGAAATATCTGGCAGTTCAAAGAAATAAACTTTTCTGAGCCTAGGTTTCTCATCTCTATTTCAATGGATGTCGATTTTAATGTTTTCACGATAAATAAATACTTCTCTTGATGACTGCAGATATGTAAGGCTGTTTGGTAGTATTCAGAACCATCACAGTAATGGTGGTCTTCCTCATTGGTGTGTAGTCTTCAATAATTATAAGGAATTACTTGTCTGAAACTGCTGTCAAACAAGCAATACCCCATTTATGCTGCCGTCATTTTCAGGATTGTTGGTAACCTGGGCACATATGCCCCAAATAACTTTGCCTCCTTGTGTCACAAGGCCCAACTCACTTATGTTCACCTCAATTACAGTACCTTTGGTAATAACACCCGAAGTTGTATATAGTAGGGATGAAGGATTCTTTTTTATGCCAAGAATTGGCAGGTAAAAAAGTTGGTTTCAATTCAAGATGTGTTACATGGGCCTTTTTGAAACATAAGCCCATTGGCCTAATGAATCTCTCATATTTAGGTGGTTTTCGAGTAACGCTGTCTCCAAGAAAGCAGACTTTAGTGACCATCCTCTTCCATGCTTGCTTTTTCCTCTTTCCGGTTTGAATAACTTTTAATAGTTCTGTTTCTCCTTGGGCCTGTGGGGTAAAGGAGCTTCCCATTTCCCTGCTTTCTCTTTTTGTCTTTTTTAATCATTTTGGAAAGTACTTTAGCTCGGGACTGTCCCTCCCTGTCCGGTAGATACTGAGGTACTGTTCCCTGTGGAGTCTTTTCATCATTCTTTTGTTTGGTGTTTCTCTTTTCATGCACCTTGATAGTCTTTTTCATTTGTATTTTCTCAGCATGGCACCGACCTGAGCTTTCAGATCAGTCATCTTTTTTGCCTTCTTTGAAGGCCCACGACCCTTTTGACCTTCTTTCTTTTTTTCTCATGGCAATCCGAACCACAGCCATAGTGCTTCCGGTGAACTCAATATATTCATTTTGTGGCACGGTGACGTTCACGAAGCCATAGGGTATACCTGCCAAGATGTGAACCTCCCAGACCTGCGAGCTGACTCCATGCAAGCCACCACAGGAAAGGGTTTCTCACCTCTAAAAAGTGGAGCCCTACAAAGATATGTAAGGTTTGTTCCAGGTCTACCATTTTACAGTACTGTATATGAAAATATTGTAAGATTTCAGTGAAGGTTTGTTCACTGATATGTAAGGTTTGTTCCAGGTCTACCATTTTACAGTACTGTATATGAAAATACTGTAAGATTTCAGTGAAGGTTTGTTCACTGATATGTAAGATTTGTTCCAGGTCTACCATTTTATAGTACTGTATATGAAAATATTGTAAGATTTCAGTGAACAGAAAAACAATATTGAAATGCATAATATAATAGACTCCTAGAAATCATTTAGACTAGAAAAGTAGAAATCAGTGTAGGAATTCTTTCTACAACATCCTGGAAAGATAATTACTCAGCCTAACTTGAAGATCTTCAGCAATAAAGAACTCACCATCTCGTAAGTCAGCATTTTACTTTGTCTTCCTTGAATTGTGAATAATCAAAGACTGTTTTTCCTTATATGGAACTTAATGCAAATATTCTTCTATCTAAACCAAACATTTCCAGTTTTGTGTTCCTATTGTGTTGCTATTGTGACTGTGTTCCAGACTCCTTCACTTTCTTGTGCTCCTGCACTGAGCACATTCCGATCTCTATTTTCACCTTCCAAACATGTGACTCGTATGAAGAGCAGTTAGGAATGCCTATCTGCTTTTTCATCTGTGAAAACATCCCGGTTTAACAGTTTTGCTGTGTTGTTATTTGTAAGAGTCACACACTATTGGCTTATATTGAGTTTAAGTCAAGTAAACCCACTAGCTTTTGTTCATAGCAATTGCTGTTATGGCAGGTGTCTCTTATCCTGTAAGATAATCTTGGAAACCAATAATATCTTGTTAGGTTCTCCCCAATATTTCAACCTGTCATAATATTTTTAAAACTTGATTCAGACATCCATCATATTAACCATCTTTGTGTTGGCTGCAGATGATAAAAAGGCCCTCTTGTCCTCATTTAAATTACTAGTAAAAGTGTTGTGCACAAGAGACCTAAGTATAAAACTTTGTAGCATGTCATCAGATCACCATTTTCCAAATTATATCCTTCATGATGCTAATTCCATGAGATGCTAAAAGGGAAAAAAAGGAAAAATTTACATGATTGGATAAGTTTGAGAGACACCACATACTACATACCCTTCTCGGGAAGTCTGCATATTATAAAGTGAGGACTCTTGGAGTGGTAATAAGTCTTGTTTAAGTTCAGTTAACCCAACATTTCCCAAGCTTATTTGTATAAGGATATCTGGGTGGTAGATGGTGTTTTAATTTGTTTTAACATCCTGCCATGTTCTTGGTTCACAGAGTACACTTTAAGATACTCTCTTACACCTCCAATAATATGCTTTAGAATTTTACCATGAAGGACCCAAATTAATAAGTATGTAGTTTCAAAGATTCATTTTATCCCTTGTGAGCTTTAAGGTAAGGACTTCCCCACTCTATTTACTATTAACTATGATTCCTTAAGGTTTGTGTGATTACAAATTGTTTTAATATTCTGGGTTATATTGCTCTCCCCTTTAATTTACTTGTCTTCATCTGTCTTGTGCTTTGTTTTCCTTTTCTCTGTTTCCTTTTTTTTTTCAGTTCAAAAATATTTTTTTTTAATATGAGAGTTAACAACAAACAATAATCAACAGTTTAGTCTTGGAGCACCTGGATGAGTCAGTAGGTTAAGTTTCTGCCTTTGGCTCAGGTCATGATTCCAGGGCTCTGGAATCGAGCCCTGCATCAGGCTCCCTGCTCCTTGGGGAGCCTGCTTCTCCCTCTCCCTCTGCCTGCCGCTCCTCCTTCTTGTGCTCTCGCTCTCTCTCTAATAAATAATTAAAATCTAAAAAAAAAATAGTTTAGTCTTGTACTAACATTACTCTGCCTCACCCAAGTGGATTTGGCTCTTCATGTTCTTCTCACACTGGTTTTTAATTCTAGATTCTTTTCCTTTTTTTTTTTTTTTTTTACTTCTACTCCATTTTGGACTTTGACTAGGAATCTTATGGGTTTATGACACTCCTATTTTCATTTTAGCTATACACTGTTTATTCTGTCTTTTGTGCATGTTTTTAGAAATATTATCTCATCCCAGATAGTACCTAAGGCTCTATTTTTTTGTTGTTGTTTTAAAAAATATAATTAATGTCTGTATTATCAAAATGCCATTGTTATTCTTCCATTTCTCTGAAGCAACCTTCCCTTTCAGAATCTCTGGACATGTGGTCATACCTAATTTGCCTTATATTTTTTGAGATGTACTTTCCTAAGGTCCTGGGTAGATGTTTGGCTGCCCCCCAGAATTCCTTCCACAGGTCTATTGGTCTATTTTTAAATCTAAGAACATTGTTCACATTCTCCAGAGTTACTATCACTCCCATTGAGTCAATCATGGTTTTTTGTTGTTGTTACAAAGAATTAAGTTCAAAGTAGCAGTTCTTCTTGCTTAGTTCTGGACTAATTGAGACTGAAATTATTGACAAAGCAATACAGAGTTAGGTAATACGGATTTCTTTATTAAATATATGAGTGACTACTATGTGACAAGCAAAGTTCTTGCTGGAGGAAATAAGGCACAGAATCAGACAGAGGGAGGATGCAGGGGGCATAGTAAATACAGATAATCTCACCTAATCATAGGTTACATAAATAAAATAAAATACCATAACACAATAGAAAGCTATGAGGTCAGGAAAGGCCTTGGTAAGGAAGTAACATTTGAGCTGAAATCTCAATGTTGAGAGAAAGCCTATAAAATATCTCTGGGCAGAAGAGCTCACACTGAGGAACAGCAATTACACTAGTCCTACAGTGGAGATATCCTTGGCCTATTCAAGAAAAACGAAGGCAAAGGGGCTGATCATATGGAATAAGGGGATAGAGTGGTAGGAAACAAAGTACAGAAAATCAGGAGGAGATGAAGAGGGAAACACATGTCAGATGGTGTCACCTGATAGACAAGCTAAGTCACGTAGGAATGACTGTGAGGTTTCAGTCAGGGTGGAAACATGATCTGGTTTATACTAAAAGAAAAAACAAAAACCCTCTCATTCCAGTGTGAAGAACAAGTGTGGGAATGACTGAACAAGATGAAAGTAGAGACAAACAAGAAACCTATTAGAGACTTCAAGAATAGGAAGCTGAGGCCCTTCTCACTGCCAGAGCTCAACCCTGTCATTTTTGTGATCTTAGATATGTTTCCCCTGATTGACTGGAAAATGTTTAGCATGTTTTCTAAACTAGATTATTATTTCATCTCTCTCTCTCTCTCTTTTTTTTTTCTCATTAACATGCTCTTCTTTCATCTGTGTCAAGACTTTTCACATAGTCAATGTTTCCTTGACATATAGTACCTCATTACCCCCATCTCAGAATTATTTTTTCTTTGAACCAGACTAATAGTTTAGATGTTCCATCTGTGTAAAAAAAAAAAAAGTTATAAATGATGCTGCTGGAGTTATTCCATGCAGAGTCCCACATTGGCTAGAATATGTTTTAAACCATGAGTCATGTAGCATGTTCTATTCATATTTTATACTTTGGAGGAATTCTCTGGAGTTTCCCAAAATTATTAAAATGTTCCCATTTTAATAGCTGTGTTTTGGATATGAGAAAGGAAAGAAACTAACTGTTACTGAAAGAAGTCTGGGGAACAAATAACGTATCTGGGTTCATTATTTAAATTCGCTAACCAGTTTGCTATAGCAAAATGCTTCAAGTGAATCATACAATTTTAGTAAGGAAACTGTTGTCACTAGGCAAAAGCACTTGCTTCAGATTAAACTCTGCTTTGAAGTAGCCAAAGCTATTCAGGTTTCCTGTGGACACATCAGGACCAGTTAAAGACCACTGTGCATAGTTCATACTGAATTTTAACAAAGAGTACAGTTCTTTTGTGCTTATTTGACTCTAGAGACCAGCCAAAAAATAAGCAGGGGCCATGTTCATTTGCTTTTCTCTGCTGTCTCTGGCTCCAAGATCATAGTATAAGTAAGTCTTGCCTGCAACCAATTGCTTTAATTTCTCACCAGAGATTATTGCTGCTATTGCTAGATGAAGGCAGTGATAATTTTCCAAACTGCCTGGGATGGTTTTACTGGATGGAATTTCACAGCTATAATGGGAAAGAGAAGAAAGCATTCTCTGCTGTTGCCAATAACATTTAAAAAAATAACTTTACATGTCAATAAAATAAGGAATCTTAAAATAGTCCTCTCAATGGTGTATCAGTAGAAGAATTAGTAGCACTGTTTCACCACAGGCATTTTTTTTTTTAATGTGCAAAACAGGGATTATGAACTCTCAGGATACAGCCCCAAAGTTTTCTTACAATACAGTTACTTATTACAGTTACTTATTTCTTATAATACAATTATAATATAGTTACCTGCAATACAGTAACAGTATAGCTCAAGAAATAAGACTGTTGATATGCTATTACAGTTTCTTTATGGTGGTTCTCTCATATTTCCCAACTCATCAGGAAATTGTGTATAACACAATAATAATAGTATTAAGATTTAGGTTCCATTTCAAGTTCTGTTAGGAGAAAGTTGTGAGAGCTTAGACAGGTCATATTATCTTTTTGGGACTCAGTTTCCTCATTTAGAAGGAAATCCTGTCACTTGTGACATGGATGGAAGTTGAAGATGCTATGCTAAGTGAAATGTCAGACAGAGAAAGACCAGCACTGTATGATCTCACTTATATGTGATTGCCAGGGGCTAGGTATGGAGGAAATGAGGAGATATTGGTCAAATGCTGCAGTCTTTCAGTTAAAAGGTAAGTTCTGGGGATCTAATGTACAGCAGGGTAACTATAATTAACAATATTGTATTGTATATTTGAAAGCAGCTGAGAGAGTAGATCTTAAGTATTCTTATCACACACACACACACACACACACGAATAACCATGTGAGGTGATGGATTAACCTTATTGTGACAATCATTTCACAATATACATATATCAAATCATCATGTTGTATATCTTAAATTACACAATGTTATTAGTCAATCATATTTCAATAAAGCTAGAAAAAATTTAAAATAACTAACATGAAGATGTTGGGTTAGAAAATAAGCCCAGGGGCAACTGGGTGGCTCAGTTGGTTAAGCTTTCCTTTCGGCTCATACTGGGATCAAGCCCAGGGAGTTTGCTTCTCTCTCTCTGCCCCTCCCCCTACTCATGCTCTCTCTTGTGCGTGCTCTCTCTCTCAAATAAATAAATAAAATCTTTTAAAAAAAAAAGAATAGAAGCCCAAATATCCCTTCCGTTCTGAAGTTATTTTCTTTTAGCAAGATTTTTCATTAAGACAAAAATATAATAAAAACAGTTTGGAATATTTTTTTTTTTTCCTAGCACAATAGAGCATGGAATGAAGACCTCAGATTCTACTGAGTTCCTTTATTTAAAATGAATTTGGTCCATTGTTTCATGTTTAGCTCTATTTCCTTATCTGACCAAAGTACTCATTGCTCTCTAGCATTCCAGCATGTCATGCATCAAAAGGTTTAGTGGGTGTGGGGAGGTGGGGGGAGATTATGAACATCTGGAAGAAGGAACAAGGATAGATGATTACTTGTAGCTCATGCAGGAAAAGTTAGATTTATATATTCCTTTGTGTTCAACCTTTCAGCTGTCATGAACCAACTCTAAACTAGAAAAAGAAAGGATGCTGCCTTTGAGTTTAGATTTAGGAAATGAAGTGCAGGTTGATACTTTGGTCTACATATTTTCCATTATATAATCATTACATATTCAGAAGGAGGTGAGCTTCTGAGAGTAGAACTGTGAAATTTATCAATGAGAAGGAAGAACAAACAATGATAGACAAAAACTTTGTTAACACCCAGGAGTTTGCTATATTAGCCAGTCTATTTATAGCAGCCAGCTTTAATTAATCATGTCACCTTTGCCATGTATTTATCTGATCATTTACATTTCAGTGTGACTTAGCTTTGATTAAACTCACATTATATGTAGGAAATCATGATTTTTCCCTCACTTCTTGGCTGGAAAATAATGCTCATTTAAAAAGTGAAGGGTACATAAAATTATTTATGTGTGATGGGATTGGTTGGGAAACAGATTACTTGGGTATGGTGTTAGTAGATCTATTCATAAAATGGCAATCACAGTTTTTCATATATTTCAATGAATTTTATACTGTAAAAGGACAAATAGAAGCTGGACTGATGTTTCAAAGTTTATGTTGGTAATTTCCTATACTGTCATGCTATCTTTTATATGTGAGTAGATGTGTGTATAAGTGTGTGTGTGTGTGTACATATATAGCTGGAAGTTAGGCAGAATCACTGAGATATAAGGTTGGGCTGTATACAGTTGCTTGTCATTATTCATCATAGTTATGTTCTATAAAGTAGCCACCCCTGACTTTGCGATTACTGAACCATCATTGCCAGGGGAAATACACTATAAGATTCCTTTAATCTTCTGGTTACAACATTTTCATCAACCAGTCAGTACATAAACTTGTTTAATAGGTGTTTAACATTTATTATGTATTTCTGTTTCATTAACATTGAATTCAAGCCAATTGTACTACTAGTTATGCTTGCACAGAGATTACCTAACAACATATTTTCCCCATAAGGCACATCACGGTATTCTTGCACTTTGAGACACATCACCATGATGCTTAGAGGTCATTTTAGACAACAAATCACCAACAAAAAGCACAAAATTATAAGAAATGTGACACTGCATTGACCATTGAGAAGACCCTTGTTTATAGTAGGAGAACTGAAACAAAAAGGCAGTGCTAACTTGTTCAGACTCAGTTGGGAGTGCATATCACATGTATGTCCACCAATGACTGTTACAGTGTTGTGACTATTGGTTTAGGGTTTACAAATAAATTTTAGTGAGTAGACAGATCTGCAAATGCAGAATCCATGGATAATGAGGATTGATTGTATGTATGCATCTCTATATATGGCAGAATCACTGAGATGTTAGGTAGGACATCTCAAGAGTCTGTTTGGGTGTAGGGAGCATAGAGGACACAGACCTATCATGTGACATTACAACTCAATCTTAATCAAGAAATACTGACGACCTTTGAATATGTGTTTATTCCAGTTATCTTTTGATGCCTAATAAATCTTCTAAAACTTAATAGCTCAAATAATATCAATAATTTATTTTGCTCATAAATGCAAAAATGTAAATTTTTGCTCATAAATTTTGCAAGGCTTGCTCCACTCATCTTTGCTCCACAAGGCATCTGTTGGAACCTGGATGACCCACTTGTAGGATGACTCCTTATGACCAGTAAGTTGGCACTGACTTTCACTTGGAACTCCACAGAGATGTGGGCCAGAACCTTCATTTATCTATTCCTAAGGGTTCTTGCATGAACCCTTAGGATTGGGCTTCCTCAGTGCATGTATATCAAGAGACAGGCCATGTAAGTTACCAATTTTTTGTGGCCTGGGGCTGGAAAATTGCACACTATAACTTCTGACATATTCTATTGTTCAAGTGGCCACAGAGCCCTGATTTAAAGGTAACAGACGTAGACCCTTGATGAAAGAGTGTCAAGAAAACTTTGGAACCATCTTTTAAAACCACTGCAATGCCACTGATATTACCATTAAGCCTAAACAACATGCCATTCTACCCTACTGACTATGATAATAGTAATTTCTTATGACCATATGAGTATTATCTTTCCCTTAATTATTTTCCTAGATCTGCTTATTATTATAATTTGTATAGCACATACCCAAATATCAAGTTGACTGAAAGTAAGCCTTGTAACAAGCCACCCCATCTCTCAAAAGTCATGGTGGATTTGGAAATACCTCCAGCTTGGCTAGAGACAGAGACATTGGAATCTAATTCAATGCAGACATGCTGCTTTTCTACAGAAATGTTGAGAGGGAAATAACTATGTTCTACCCTTTCACTACAGGACATATGAATTTAATGAAGGTTGTTGACACGCTCAAGTTCCAGATGAGTTACATAACCACAACCTATCCACTTTAAAAAATTAGTCTTGATATAAAGTTCCAGGCTACTCTACAGTAAGGGGAAGGAATGGGAGGTTGATAAACACTCCATTTAGAAAAAGCTTTGAGGTTTGAGAGAAATAACTCAGACTAAGTTCAAGATTAGAGGATATTAGTGGATAAATAAATTACAGAAGGAAAGAGAATCAGGGAAACAGAGCAAGCACTGATGAGAACTTAGACAAGTGAGACGAGAGAGAAAAACAAACAGAATTTTTTTTTAAAAAAACTTTGAAAATATTTAATTCTTGAAGATAATCTCATTATGTATTATGTATTACTACAGCTTTTCTTGTAGATGGGCACACTGAAGTGAAGTTAAGCAATTTCCTGAAGATTATTTAAATTAACAAGTGTTAGAATCCCAAGCTTAAAAAGGTGCAGAATGAGAAAAGCCATGAATATGAGAGGATTGGTTTCTACTTTGGAAAAGAAATCTTTTCTTTGTTTTAATGTAGTAGGGAAATAATACACCCAGGTATTGAGCAGAAGAGATCTATTTAGGATTAGCTTGGGAATTTGCCCCTTCATTGTGATCTTTAATTAATGAGGCACACTTCTGATCAGGGGGATATTTTGTTGGTTTAATTTCATTTAGAAAACATTAACATCCAATATACCTAAAAAGCATTCTCAAATAAGCTAAAGAATGCATGAGAAATTTGGAAATGATGGAGTGTCATTTATTATATTATTTTTTCAGCTCCTCCTATGTCAAACTGTTAGTACTCATGGTAAATGCTTGTCCAAGGCATCCTGTGACCCACAAGAGGAAAAGAGAAAGAGAACTAGATGCAAAATAGAAATTAGTCCCAAGTTACTCTCTAATAAGGTGAAAAATACATCCCTACTTTTCTGATGCCCATCATAGTAACTACTGTGAAGGGGTTCAAAATTGACAGAGGCAAACTGGTAGTAGAGGTAAAATTTTAAGAAGAGCTCTAGAGATATAGTCACTGGTCGAGAAAGATTTAGATTTAAAGAAAAATGAAGGGCTCTTTAAAACAAGCCTGGAAAACATGAAGACTTTGGAGTTGTGCTTGAGTTCAAGTCCCACCCTATGGTTGTCTGAGTCTACCTCAGGTAATTGAGTCTCAGTCGCAGTTTCTTCTGTAAATGTTGGCATTTAAGTATGCCTCACAGTGCTTGAGGTGAAGATTAAGTGACATAGTATTTGTAAAGCACCCGGCACCTAAGCCCTGATCAGATTTTATTTTACCCTAAAAACATATCTTGGCTGATTAATGCTGGCTTCTGAATAACAAATGTCCTGTTTTGGAGGCTTCCTCTCTACAACTATACTAGTTTCAATAGGAAACATTGATTTTCTTCTTAAATGTACAGCTTCCATGTGCGCTGGTCATTATAAGTGTGTGTGCATGGGGTATATACCATTTATAGTTTTCTCCCTGAGGTTTTCTTTAGGCTAGTTGAAATGGCACAGAATAACAAAAACAGATGTTGTATACTTGAAAAATGTGGCAACATTCTCCTTCTCTTATGTTAGACTGTCTTCACTTTAATTTACATAAGGAAATGCGTAAGCAAATTATAAAAGGGAATGCTTTGGAATTAGTTTCTGCACAATGGATTCCTTCGGTACATGGACATCTATGATGTAAAATCTCCTGGCTTTGTTTCAGAGGAAATATTATTGTTTAAAGGCTGTCATTTAGAATACAATTTAAAAATGTATTTTCAACAGCTATAAAATTATAGGCAGATTCTGAATGGAGAAATATAAAACAGACATGTGATGCTCATTTTTCACACAACTATGATAATCACTTAATTGATATTATATATGTGTCTTCATTTTTCTTTTTCTTCTTTCTTTTTTTTTTACTTTTGAACATCTCCTTCTCTGATTCATATCCTATTTATCATTATTATTCTAAATTTCCTTCTAAAAATCTTTCATTTTTAAATTATGAAAATAAGTGTCCAATATTTTCCTTAAAACAGGAATTCTTACATTTAATCATTTGTTTAACAAATAATTACCAGGGGCCAACTATGTGCCTCACACTTTGTCAAGTTCACTTCTTTTCTTTTCTTTTTGTTAAAAGATTTTATTTATTTATTTGAGAGAGAAAGAGAGTATGTATGTGTATGCATGTGTGGGGGTGGGGTGGGGTGGGCAGAGAAAAAGGGAAAAGCAGACTCCCCACTAAACAGGGACCCCAATGACATGGGGTTCAATCCCAGAACACTGGGATCATGACCTGAGTGGAAGAAAGATGCTTAACCTATTAAGCCACCCAGGCACCTGGAGTTCTTTGACTATGGTCGGCAAAATAAATAGGGTCCCTACCTACAAGGAACTTAAAAATATTGGTAGAAATAGAAATTATTGAAATAATTTCCAAATGTAATTGCATCTGTGATATGATATAAATAATAATTTCAGGGTGCTCTTGAGAGCGCAGCAAAAAGAAGAGATCTAATCAGTTGTTAAGAAACAGCTCTGAGTGGAGATGTGGAAGATGAAGGTAAGTTAATTGAGGAGACAAAGAAGAATATTCTAGACAGAGGTCTTGACATAAAATTATTATCATTTTCAAGAAAAATAATGCCCAACATGAAGTTAGAACTGTAGGGTTCTGATGAAAGGATTTGATCTTTACCCAGAAAACTAAAGGAAACTTTTGTAGAGTTTTTGAAAGGGAGTAAAATGAAGAGATTTGGATTTTTTTAATTGTTTAATTTTTTAATAAACATATAATGTATTAAAGATCTTTGTGTCCAAGGTGGGAAAGTAAAAGAAAATGGAGGAAACTCAGAATGAACTAAGGTGGATTTCAATTAGTGGTGATGGAGAGAAGTAGACAGATTGAAGACAGGGAAGGAAGAGAGTGTTTCTTTCATTTATTTTTCCCCATTGTTTTTCTTTTTCCTTTTTTTAAATTTATTTTCAGCATAACAGTATTTATTATTTTTTTCACCACACCCAGTGCTCCATGCAATCCGTGCCCTCTATAATACCCACCGCCTGGTACCCCAACTTCCCAACCCCCGCCACTTCAAACTCCTCAGATTGTTTTTCAGGGTCCATAGTCTCTCATGGTTCACCTCCCCTTCCAATTTCTCCCAACTCCCTTCTCCTCTCTAACTCCCCATGTCCTCCATGCTATTTGCTATGCTCCACAGATAAGTGAAACCATATGATAATTGACTATCTCTGCTTGATTTATTTCACTCAGCATAATCTCTTCCAGTCCCGTCCATGTTGCTACAAAAGCTGGGTATTCATCCTTTCTGATGGAGGTATAATACTCCATAGTGTATGGACCACATTTTCCTTATCCATTCGTCCACTGAAGGGCATCTTGGTTATTTCCACAGTTTGGCGACCATGGCCATTGCTGCTATAAACATTGGGGTACAGATGGCCCTTCTTTTTACGACATCTATATCTTGGGGTAAATACCAGTAGTGCAATTGCAGGGTCATAGGGGAGCTCTATTTTTAATTTCTTGAGGAATCTCCACACTGTTCTCCAAGAGGCTGCACCAGCTTGCATTCCTACCAACAGTGTAAGAGGGTTCCCCTTTCTCCACATCCCTTCCAACACATGTTGTTTCCTGTCTTGTTAATTTTGGCCATTCTAACTGGTGTAAGGTGATATCTCAGTGTTTTGTTTTGTTTTTTTAAGATTTTTATTTATTTATTTGACAGACAGAGATCACAAGCAGGCAGAGAGGCAGGCAGAGAGAGAGAGAGAGGAGGAAGCAGGCTCTCCACGGAGTAGACAGCCCGATGCGGGGCTCGATCCCAGGACCCTGGGATCATGACCTGAGCTGAAGGCAGAGGCTTTAACCCACTGAGCCACCCAGGTGCCCCTCTCAATATGGTTTTAATTTGTATCTCCCTGATGGCTAATGATGATGAACATTTTTTCATGTGTCTGATAGCCATTTGTATGTCTTCGTTGGAGATGTGTCTGTTCATATCTTCTGCCCATTTTTTTATATGATTGTCTGTTTTGTGTGTGTTGAGTTTGAGGAGTTCTTTATAGATCCTGGATATCAAACCTTTTGTCTGTACTGTCATTTGCAAATATCTTCTCCCATTCTGTGGGTTGCCTCTTTGTTTTGCTGACTGTTTCCTTTGCTGTGCAGAAGCTTTTGATTTTGATGAAGTCCCAAAAGTTTATTTTCGCTTTTGTTTCCTTTGCCTTTGGAGACATTTCTTGAAAGAAGTTGTTGTGGCTAATAGTGAAGAGATTACGGCCTATGTTCTCCTCTAGGATTCTGATGGATTCCTGTCTCACATTGAGGTCTTTTATCCATTTTGAGTTCATTTTTGTGTACGGTGTAAGAGACTGGTCGAGTTTCATTCTTCTAGATATAGCTGCCCAGTTTTCCCAGCACCATTTATTGAAGAGACTGTCTTTTTTCCACTGTATATTTTTTCCTGTTTTGTCGAAGATTATTTGACCTTAGAGTTGAGGGTCCATATCTGGGCTCTCTACTCTGTTCCACTGGTCTATGTATCTGTTTTTATGCCAGTACCATGCTGTCTTGGTGATCACAGCTTTGTAATAAAGTTTGAAATCAGGTAATGTGATGTCCCCAGTTTTATTTTTGTTTTTCAACATTTCCTTAGCGATTCGGGGTCTCTTCTGATTCCATACAAATTTTTGGATTATTTGCTCCAGCTCTTTGAAGAATACCGGTGGAATTTTGATCAGAATGGCATTAAAAATATAGATTGCTCTAGGCAGTAGAGACATTTTAACAATGTTTATTCTTCCGATCCAAGAGCATGGAATGGTCTTCCATCTTTTTGTGTCTTCTTCAATTTCTTTCATAAAATTGAAGTTCCTCCACAATTGAAATTATGTTCTGTAGTTCCTCGAGTACAGATCCTTTACCTCTTTGGTTAAGTATATTCCCAGGTATCTTATGGGTTTTGGTGCTATAGTAAATGGAATCAATTCTCTAATTTCCCTTTCTGTATTTTCATTGTTAGTGTATAAGAAAGCCACTGATTTCTGTACATTGACTTTGTATCCTACTACGTTGCTGAATTGCTGTATGAGTTCTAGTAGTTTGGGGGTGAAGTCTCTTGGGTTTTCCATATAAAGAATCATGTCATCTGCAGAGAGAGAGTTTAACTTCTTCATTGCCAGTTTGGATACCTTTTATTTCTCTTTGTTGTCTGATTGGTGTTGCCAGGACTTCTAATACTATGTTGAACAAGCAGAAAAAGCATTTGACAAAATCCAGCATCTGTTCCCGATTAAAACGCTTCAAAGTATAGGGATAGAGGGAACATTCCTGAACTTCATAAAATCTATCTATGAAAGACCCACAGCAAATAACATCCTCAATGGGAAAAAGCTTGCAGCCTTCCCGTTGAGATCAGGAACAAGACAAGGATGCCCACTCTCACCCATTGTTTTTCTTAATCTGCAGAGTCTACTGCCTTTTTCCTTCCTACCAGAGGCAATCATCCAAATTGTTTCACATGTATATTTTTGCTTCTTTATTGTCTTGCAAAGTATGAGATATTATTTTATGAGCATATATTTGTAATTCATATAAATACTATATTTTGGATTTTGTTTATTTTGAGATTAAATTCTGTTGCCATATGTATCTCACCATTATTTTACTTATTGACTGTATTTTTTAGTGGTATGTTTCCATTGTTCCTCTTAGATTCACATAGATTGCTTTTCACTTTCTACCACCCTAATAATGTTTCAAAGATAATCCAGTTACACATTCACTTATGAGAAAATTTGGCGGGGGGGGGGGGGGGGGAGTTACAATTCTTCTACTAATAATGAATTGGATTATTTCTTTATGAGATGTTAGCCTCTTGT
Organism: Mustela nigripes; assembly: GCF_022355385.1. Classification (NCBI taxonomy): domain Eukaryota; kingdom Metazoa; phylum Chordata; class Mammalia; order Carnivora; family Mustelidae; genus Mustela; species Mustela nigripes. The sequence goes on from NC_081558.1 coordinate 172,287,710, forward strand.
ATTTTCTCTTTCGAAAAATTTCCTGTTCATCTTGTACTCATTTTTCTTTTGAGATTGATGTCTTTTTCTTATTGATTGACTAGTGTTCCCTGTGTTGCCTATATATTAATCCTTTATTGTTCTCATTTTGTTACCTGTCTCTTCACTGAATTAACAGTCTTATCATTAGACATCTAACTTTTTTGGTATATGGTTCATAAATGTTTGGGGAAGAGTTTTGGGAAACAGAACATAGTTAACAATGTCCTATATTGCCAAGAGATAAAGTAAGGAGAGAGTTCAAGTAATCAGGTAGGGTGAAAGGTAGTGGTGCAGGCAAAAGGTAAAGGATATTGAATCTCAGTTTTCTAAAATGTAAAATAAGAACATTAATACTAGACCTATTTATATGTGTTTGTGAGTAACAAAATAATTTTATAAGCTAGAAAGATTTCCATAAACATTTGTAGGTTTTATGATAATTACTTTTAATATGTAGTCTGGATCTACTAATGCTCTTCAGATAATGTAAAGGCTAGGGTTAAATTTAAAAGGTACAAAACACAGGGTTTATGTGTGCTTTTATTTAATATTTAACTCTGCATAAAGTAGCACCTCAAAATTAAATTTGAAGTATAGTCCCAGTAACAGTATTAACTAGACAGTTTTGGAGAATATATGTGGTATTATGTTATAGAACATAGGTTCTATGGGTGTTCTTGCTCAGAAATCTGCAATTTACTGAATGACAACAATTTACAGAACTAGATTTATTTTTGAAAAATATGTTTCTGAAGCCAATGGTTTTATAAATTAAATTATCTAAAAGAAATTATAACTTAATTAATTTGAAAGAATGAAAATTGAAATTTCTTCTATAATTTGAGTAACAACAATGTTATTCACTTAGTAAACCCAGACTTTTCTAAGAAGTCAAACCCAATATTGCATATAGTGTGTTCCTGAAAAGAAAAAAACATCCATTTTTATACTGTAAAACCAGAGCAATATTTTACAAAGTGGATTCTGCAAAATACATTTTCTAAGCCACTGTTATGAGATTGAAAAAGTTTCTATGATCAAATGAGTTTAAAAAACATGTATACCTTTTTTTTTTTGCTATTTTGATTAAATGGACATTATTGAGACAAATGTTAATTTCTTTTGTATTCAATTATAATTAATATACAGTGTTATATTAGTATCAGATGTGCAATATAACAATTCAACAATTCTCCATATTTCTTAGTGCTCATCAATATAAGCATACTCCCCCCCCCAAAAAAAAATATATATATAAGCATACTCCCAATCCCCTACATTTATTTCACCCATCACCCTGCTTATCTCCCCTATGGTAGCCACTAGTTTTTTCTCTGTATTTGAGTCCATTTGTTTGTTTTATTCTTTCTTTGTTCCTTTGTTTGCTTCCTAAATTCTATATGTGAGTGAAATCATATGGTATTTGTGTCCAACTGACTTATTTCCTTTAATGTACACTTTAGGTTCATCTATGTTTTTGCAAATGTCAAGATATCATTATTTTTTATGGCTAAGTAATATTCCATTATATATTATATACCACATCTTTATTCATCCAATCTTCCACGGACATTTGGGTTACTTATATATTTTGCCTATTGTAAATAATGCTGCAATAAGCATAGGGTCGTATATAATATTTTTGAATTAGTGTTTTTGTTTTCTCTGGGTAAATACCTATTAATGGAATTACTGGATCATATGGTATTTCTATTTTTAATTTTTTCAGGAACCTCTATACTATTTTCCACAGTGGTTACACCAATTTTGCATTCCTACTAACAGTGCACAAGGGGGATTCTCCACATCCTCACCAACATTTGTTATTTCCTGTGTTTTTGTTCATTTCCATCTCTCTGCTAGTATTTTCTTACCTTTTTATGCCTTTCATTCACTTTTTCCACTATATCTTTTAACATATTAAAGAATTATTTTTTAAGTCCTTATCTGATAGTTCCAACATCCAGGTCATCTTTATGTTTGGTTCTGTTGACTATTTTATTGTTTAAAAATGAAGCATAATTTTTATGCTTGTTTATCTCATAATTTTTCATTGAATACTAAAGATGAAAATAAAGAGTGGACCCTTAGGTAAGTTATACTATGCCAGGAAATAGGAAAGCATCTTCTCTCTCAGGCCATCATGAGAGACCTTGGGTGTGATTCATTCTTTGCTTCTTCCTGCCTGGCTGCAGACCTGTGCTTTATATCAATAAAGGATTCTGGGAAGAACTGGGTATTCTGCCCTCCACCAGAAGCAGATCTCTTTTGACTATTATCAGTGCAGAGTGTTAATGGGCACAGCACATTTTTGGCCCTTCCCCCAGTATCACCTTTCCTGGGATGAGGTGAATGACAAAGTTACTTGCCCCTTCTCCAGAGGCCAATAATTTTTCCCTTGTTTTAAAGCAGGATCAAGTTGGGGGTTAAGTGAGGTTTTAAATTTTTTTCGTTGAGTTGGTTATTCAGCAATTTTATTATAATGCATTTAAATATGGCTTACTTTGGATTATCTCTCAAAGTTTACTGAACTTCTGAAATATGTAGATTAATGGATTTCATTAGTTTTGGAAAACTGTGAGCCATTATCCCTTCAAATATTATCTCTGTCCCATTGTCTCCTTCTGGAAATTCAATAATAAATTATGTTATACTTTTTCATTATGTCCATATATATTTTGGGGTTCTTTGTATTTATTCATTCTTGTTCTTTGTTCTTCAATCTGTATATTTTTATTGATCTGTTTTCAATTTATTAATCATGCTCTTTTGCTTTGTCTAACCTGATTGTTGTTGATTTAACCTAAACTTTATTTATTTTTTATTTCTAGAATTTTTTCTTTTTATTTATTCTATATCTCTGAGGAAATTTTCCATATCTTCATCTATTTCTCCATTTTCTTTTCTGTTCCTGAATGTATTAATCATAGGTGTTTGGGAGTTCATGTCAGTGAACTCTGATATCTGGATCACCTGTGTCTATTTCTGTCATCTATTCTCTTGGTTTTGGTTATAAGGCCCTCTATCTGTACATACCAAGAATTTTTTACTGATTTCCAAAAATCATATATAGAAAGTTATAGAGGTTTCAGATGATGCTTTTTTCTTTCAGAAAAAAATTACCATTTCCTCTGTTAGGCAGAGAGAGTAGGAACTAATCACTTTACTCCAAAGAGGATCAAATTCAGTGGATACTGGATGCAATTGTGGTAAAACTAAATCTGCCTATGTTAATTGTGCATAGCCCATTTAAGAATGTCCTGTTAACTGGACAATGCTTTCTGGTGTTTTCAACTGAGAGTCTGATCACTTGAGACTATTCTCACTAGATCTCCTTCCACAGTGGGTTCTTAATGCAAATAATTGTCTCTTTGGGCCATGAGTATCCGCAAATCTCTGCTCTGCTTTTCACAAGTGTTTTGTTTTAGCTCCTTTTGCTCTTTCTCCATGAAGCTTCAGAAATCAGCAAATGTTATGAGGGCAAAACTGAGTGCAAAATATCCTTCAAGCATTTAAAACTGTCACTCTAGTATGAGACTATAAAGATTCTGCAAGTTTCTGTTCTTTAATAGTGACTTTCTGCCAGGGCAAAGCTCAGATTCTCAATCTCTTGGTCACACCCAGATTGAAATGGGGCTCCATCAGAAAAAGCTGTTAGAGACTATCATTTATCTCTCCATAGTTCCTTCTTCCCAGGAATCTTAGCCACACCTAATGTCATTTTTCAGCAGATCTCTTGATGGTTTTAATCAGTTACTGTAAATAGTATCCAACTTTTCTTTTTGTCCTTAATGGAAACACTGAAAAATTATAAGGATGCCCTTTATATGCTACATATAATTAAATTGTATGCTAGATCATGATTTAAAGTCTATGAAGATATTTTAAGTGACATTTAAGAATACTAATTGGAATGAAGATTTATTTTTGCAGGATATTACTGCTAATACAAAAGACTTAGTCTACTGAAGTATTATATTCTATGTGTTACTAAATTGACACACCCACAGGTAATAACAGTTCATTAAAATCTACTTGAACCCTCCATGACCCTGTCATTCAATCAGGTTTTTGTCATCTAGCTATCATGTGGGAAAGGGTGGAGGGATCCCTCTAGGGTGGTATAAAATCCTTTTAAGGGTGGTTTCCTCTTAGGACAGGGACACCCTTATCCCTTCCTGCCTTTCTTCCAACTATCCTTTTACTTATACCAAAGTACACCATTTTCCAGTCTTGTTTTAATTTTTTTGAAAAACCATTTAATGTTCTTAGAATAATAAGATACAATACAGTTTGTTTCTTATGACATTCTTGTTGGGCTTGATTTCTTTCCTATGTACAACTCATCCCTAATTTTTTAATTTTTGGTTTATATTATCTTTCTGTTTTTCCAGATAGTTCCTCAAATGTCTTGAGATGAATTAGATTATGATACTACATTTATCCAGACCTTACCAATGTTCTTATTTTTGATAACATGATTGCTACATTTCTCTAATCTAAATGAGGGATGACAATGGATTTCATCTTGTATGACCATTCTAATCAAATCGGAAAAATACCTTAAGCTGTTTGAAAAGATTCTAAGGAGACATCCAAGCCAGTTTGAAAATGTACCAAGATAATTTAATGAGGTCTGTCATGCATTGGAAGGTAGAATAGTAATAGGCAATCTTGTTAGATCTTGAGTACTTAAAATTGGACACAAAGTTTAAAATCCACAAAAATTTGTAAATTAACTAACTGATTTTTACTAAAAACTCATAAACACAATAACTAAAAATTACTTCTGGTTTTATTAACAATTATTCTATTTGAAAAAGAATCATTTCATGTAAATAGCTTACTCTTTTGCCCTCAAGTCTAATTCATATTTATATTTTACTTTATATTCTTCTAAAAATTTTTTACTGATGTAATTGATTATATTTTGAAGTATAAATAACCGAAGTATAAATAATCAAAGTCTTCTGAAATATTATTATTAGTGTTCTACAACAAACTTATTTTTTTTTTTTAAGATTTTATTTATTTACTTGAGAGAGAGACAGTGAGAGAGAGCATGAACGAGGAGAAGGTCAGAGAGAGAAGCAGACTCCCCATGGAGCTGGGAGTCCGATGCGGGACTCGATCCCGGGACTCCAGGATCATGACCTGAGCCGAAGGCAGTCGTCCAACCAACTGAGCCACCCAGGCGTCCCCAAACTTATTTTTTTAAGACTTTATTTATTTATTTGACAGAAAGAGAACACAAGAAAGCACAAGCAAGGAGAGCAGCAGAGGGAGTGGGAGAAGCAGGCTCCCCACTGAGCAGGGTTAGGGACCCTGGGATCATGACCCTAGCTGAAGGCAGATGCTTAAACTACTGAGCTACCCAGGCACTTCAAAAACCTTATGTTTGACAAAGAATATAAATTAAGTTAGCTATAGAGAAAACTCTTATCCAAGGGGAGGTGTGTGGGAGGATGCGTTAAATAGGAAATGGGGATTAAGAAGCGGAAGTTAAGCTGTGTTGTGACTGTTCTTCGCTGCTTCCATGCCCTGCAGGCGTTATTGGGATTCTAGGAGTCAAGATGGCAGAGAAGTAGCAGGCTGAGACGACATCAGGTAGCAGGAGATCAGCTAGATAGCTTATCTAACCATTGTGAACACTTACAAATCCAACGGGAAATTGAAGAGAAGAAGAGCAACAATTCTAGAAACAGAAAATCAATTACTTTCTGAAAGGTAGGACCTGAGGATAAGTGAAGCCAAAGTGATGGGAAGATACACCGTGGGGGGAGGGGCCAGCTGCTGGCAAACAGCAGAGAAATGGAGCACAAAATCAGGACTTTTAAAAGTCTGCTCCATGGAGGGACATCACTCCAGAGGCTAAACCGGGGGGAAGCCCATGCGAGGGGCAGCATAACCCCAGGTCCCGCGAAGTCACAGAAGGTCTGGGGGTGTCTGAGTGTCACAGAGCTCACAGGTATTAGAATGGGGAAGCCAGCAACAGCGACAAAGCCAAGGAGTGAGCTCTTAACTCAGGCTTACCTTGAACCAGTCGCAGGATGGGTGAGCTCGGAGTGTGGCCAGAGGCCACAGACACAGAAGCAACCGGTCACTTTTCTCCAAGTGCGAGTGATTGAGTGCTTTCTCCCAAGCGCAGCCAGAGGCCAGGGAGACGGAGACAGTTGGGCGCTTTTCTCTGAGGGTGCACTGAGGAGCGGGACCCCAAGCTCTCGGCTCCTCCGGGCCGGAGATTGGGAGGCGGCCATCTTCATTCCCGTCCTCAAGAACTCTAGGAAAAATGCTCCCGAAACAAAAGCTTTCAAAAGCAAACCCCAGCGGTTTACTTAGCCCAGCCCCTGGTGAGAGCGGTGCAATTCCGCCTGAGGCAAAGACACTTGAAAATCACTACAACAGGCGCCTCCCCCAGAAGATCAACAAGAAACCCAGACAAGAGCAGCTTCACTCACCAAGGAAAACAGCAGAATTCCAGAGGAGGAGAAAGCAAATCTTATCTGGACAAAATGACAAGGTGGAAAAACTCACCACAGAAAAAGAGCAAGAGGCAGTACCGAAGTCTGGGAACCTAATCAATACAGACATTGGTAATATGACAGATCTAGAGTTCAGAATGACAATTCTCAAGGTTCTAGCTGGGCTCGAAAAAAGCATAGAAGATATTAGACAAACACTCTCCAGAGAGATAAAAGCCCTTTCTGGAGAAATAAAGAACTAAAATCTAACCAAGTTGAAATCAAAAAAGCTATTAATGAGTTGCAGTAAAAAATGGAAGCTCTTACTGCTAGGATAAATGAGACAGAAGAAAGAATTAGTGACATAGAAGACCAAATGACAGAGAATAAAGAAGCTGAGCAAAAGAGAGACAAACAAATACTGGACCATGAGGAGAGAATTCGAGAGATAAGTGACACCGCAAGACGACACAACATTAGAATAATTGGGATTTCAGGAGAAGAAGAAAGAGAGAGGAGATCAGAAGGTATATTGGAAAGTATTATTGTAGAGAATTTACCTAATATGGCAAAGGGAACAAACATCAAAATCCAGGAGATGCTAAGAATGCCCCTCAAAATCAATAAAAATAGGTCCACACCTCATCACCTGATAGTAAAATTTACAAGTCTTAGCGACAAAGAGAAAATCCTGAAAGCAGCCCGGGAAAAGAAGTCTGTAACATACAAGGGTAAAAACATTAGATTGGCAGCGGACCTATCCACAGAGACCTGGCAGGCCAGAAAGAACTGGCATGATATATTTAGAGCACTAAACGAGAAAAACATGCAGCCAAGAATAATATATCCAGCTAGGCTATCATTGAAAATAGAAGGAGAGATTAAAAGCTTCCAGGACAAACAAAAACTGAAAGAATTTGCAAACACCAAACCAGCTCTACAGGAAATATTGAAAGGGGTCCTCTAAGCAAAGAAAGACCCTAAAACTAGTAGATCAGAAAGAAACAGAGACCATATACAGTAACAGTCACCTTACAAGCAATACAATGGCATTGAATTCATATCTCTCAATAGTTACCCTGAATGTTAATGGGCTAAATGCCCCAATCAAAAGACACAGGGTATCATAATGGATAAAAAAACAAAACCAATCAATATGCTGCCTACAAGAAACTCATTTTAGACCCGAAGACACCTCCAGATTTAAAGTGAGGGGGTGGAAAACAATTTACCATGCTAATGGACATCAAAAGAAAGCTGGGGTGGCAATCCTTAGATCAGATCAATTAGATTTTAAGCAAAAGACTATAATAAGAGATGAGGAAGGACACTATATCATACTCAAAGGGTCTGTCCAACAAGAAGATCTAACAATTTTAAATATCTATGCCCCTAACATGGGAGCAGCCAACTATATAAACCAATTAATAACAAAATCAAAGAAATACATTGACAATAATACAATAATAGTAGCGCACTTTAACACTCCCCCCCACTGAAATGGACAGATCATCTAAACAAAAGATCAACAAAGAAATAAAGGCCTTAAATGACACACTGGACCTGATGGACATCACAGGTATATTCAGAACATTCCATCCCAAAGCAACAGAATATACATTCTTCTCTAGTGCACATGGAACATTCTCCAGAATAGACCACATCCTGGGTCATAAGTCAGGTCTCAACTGGTATCAAAAGATTGGGATCATTCCCTGCATATTTTCAGACCACAATGCTCTGAAGCTAGAACTCAATCACAATAGGAAATTTGGAAAGAACCCAAATACATGGAGACTAAACAGCATCCTTCTAAAAAATGAATGAGTCAACCAGGAAATTAAAGAAGAATTGAAAAATTCATGGAAACAAATGATAATGAAAACACAATGGTTCAAAATCTGTGGGCCACAACAAAGGCAGTCCTGAGAGGAAAATATATAGCGATACAAGCCTTTCTCAAGAAACAAGAAAGGCCTCAAATACACAACCAAACCCTACACCTAAAGGAACTGGATAAAGAACAAGAAAGAAACCCTAAACCCAGCAGGAGAAGAGAAATCATAAAGATCAGAGCAGAAATCAATGAAATAGAAACCAAAAAAACAATAGAACAAAGCAACGAAACGAGGAGCTGGTTCTTTGAAAGAACTAATAAGGTTGACAAATCCCTGGCCAGACTTATCAAAAAGAAAAGAGAAAGGACCCAGATAAATAAAATCATGAAGAAGCAGAAGTTAAATAGGTGATCACCTATTTAATGCATCCTCCTAACGACCTCCCCGCGGGTAACCCCCAGTTTGTTCTCTATAGTTAAGAGTCTGTTTCTTGGTTTGCCTCCTTTTTTTCCCCCTCTATAATCATTTATTTTGTTTTTTAAATTCTACATTGAGTGAAATCATGCAGTATTTGTGGTTCTCCGACCAACTTATTTTGCTTAGTGTAATATTTTTAACACAAGTGTTCCTAAAACATAAGTGAGGATTTGGGCCTGGTAAGAATAGGAATGGAAATAAAAATGAATTTAGAATGATTTCCATTCTTTCATTCTATGTATCTTTGATAGCAATATGCATTATAATAATTAAAATAATATGTATCAAATGTATCTCAAGTAGATGTGAAATGACTGGTATGAGAAAGCTTATCTGACTTTTTAGGCATTATTAGGAGAAGGAAAAAATAAACTGGGAGAAGAATTTGTTTTTTGTTTTTTTTTCATCAAGTCAAACTCAGTAAAAATTCGAGGTCCTTATACTTATAAGTATACGTATACTTACAAAGTATACGTATACTTATAAATACTTAGTATTTAACACATGAGTTTACTTGAGTTTGCACAGTATAAAATGAGATTTTTCCAAAGTCAGTGCATCCCAGGTCATGTTGAGATATTTGATATACAAAGATTTTGCCATTATTTGTAACCATTTTTTATATGACCTTTAAAAATGAAAACTTTTTAAAAACATTCTGTTCTTTTAATAGTTATCTCTGTTTAGGTCCTACAGCATTATACTTGGCATACAACATAAGTTTAATGAATTGACTATTTTGATCTTATATTCAGATTTCCAATATCAGATTCCACTTCCTCCTTAAAAAATGAAAAATCCATTCCCCTTTATATATTAAAACTTTGGGAGACTCCTCTGACCTTATTTCAGATTCTCTTGATCACTTAATAGCAGGTGTCTTATGTTTGTCCATTTCTGAATGTATATCTTTCTCACAGAACAAAGAACTAGTGAAATCCTTAAGTGAAAAATCTCTTAAGTGAAAAAAAAAAAAAACCCTTTTAAGTTTTAAGTGAAACTCTTAAGTGAAAAAAGAAAAAAGATTTGCTTCCTTTATTCTTAGGAGCAGGTTGAAAAATTATTCAGCAGGGATTGATCCAGTCAGAATTATTAAGCTGATCAAATTCATCTTTGGCAGCACTTCCTCACTCTTTCTGCACCATTTCCTACTGACAGCATCTCTTCTTACCAGCACCTCAAGACCAAGAACCTTTATTTGATCCAATAATTTAGGTCTGATCTGAAATTATGACTCAAATCTTCTTTTTCTCTCAGAGGTTTTTGTTTTTCTTTTGTTTATTTATGTAACTCATCTCAATTAGATGTTGGGTGGAAAGAATTCAGTTATAATTCATACTGACATTTAAAAGACAGTTTTCTAAGGTCCATTTGCTCTAGAGGAGTAGGTAGTTAAACCAAATAAATCTTTTGGCTTTTAAGGAGCCATTTGTTTAGTGAAAGGGGGAATCATTAAAACTTCATTTTAAAGCTAAGGCCAGGACCAGGACAGGGATCCAAACTGGGATTGAAGTCGAGATTAGTCCCAGTTATGGTCTCTGCTCTCCCCATAGTGGAACAGCATTGAAGAACAGAGAAAACAAAGGAAATCTGTTCTTGGAAATTAAAATATCCTTGAATTCACTGGATGAGATCATCGGCCAGACAAGGTTTGGAGCAGAGAGTGACAATGACTAGTGTACCAGATACTCTACCAGTACCAGGTGCTGAATATAAGCAACAAATTAACAGAAGCCCTTGAATAAGCCAAAACTCTTATAATTGTCCTAAATTTCAATTTCTTGTTTTGTCCTCAGATTTGTCAAAAAAGAAAATCAATACAGTCTGAGAATTACTTTGATTTATTAAGATTTGATGAAGCTCTACCAAACATATGGGTATAAATCTGCTACTAGTTGAAGAATTCTTCATGGTTAAGATAGTTGTGATTTCAAATTCATAGTTTATGACTCTATTGCAATAGCAGGATATGCCTTTACTAAAATCCACATATGACATATCCTGTTGGATTCAATATAGTAAGAATTCCTTGTGTCAATGCCATGAATAGATTATTCCAAGAAAAGTTCATATTATGGAAGAGAAGAGGCAATGCCTGCATGGTTACCAAGAATGGAATAATTTCATCAGTGAGCAAAACAAAAAGAAGTAGAAATAATCTTAAGATTGTTGAAAACATATTTTTAAGAAAACCCTAACTACTTTGTCCTTCTGTGACTGTGTGACTGATTCACATTTATTCTATGCACTTGGGAAAAAATTTATTATGTTCCTTCATTATAAAAAGCAGTTCTGCAAGAGCAAAACTTGGCCAAAACAAACTGTTAACAAAAAAGATACTCCCCTCAAAAAAAAAAAATCATTAAAAATATAGGATATCTGAAAAACACTATCAACCAACTTGACATAATGTAATTCACAAAATCTACATAAAACACATGTAGAATACACATCCTTTTCAAGTGCACATAAGAAATTCTTCAAAATAGATTGTCTGCTGTGTCATAAAATCAATTTCAATAGAATCTAAAGCTCCAATCCCATAAGGTAGGTTTTCTGACCACAATGGTTTAAAATTTAGCATGAATAACAATATCTAGAAAATCTATAACATTTGACTATTAAGCAAGATAATTGTAAGTAACCTATCGTTCAAAAAACATTACAAAGGAATTAAGAAAATAATTTGAACTACTAAAAATATATCAAAAGTTTTGGAAAGTAGATAAAGCAGTCCTTAAAGGGAGATGTATGGTTTTAAATACCTACATTATGAAAAAGAAAAAGAAAAAGAAAAAAAAATGACCCAAGATTATCCCTTAAGGAAGTAGAAAAATAGAAGCCAATTAATTCTTAAGTAAACAAAAGAGAAGAAATATTTAAAATGGGAGGATGTCAATGAAATAAAACCCCAAAATAAAATAAATAAAGACCATAATTATTTTTTTATTTATTTTTTTAAGAGATTTTACTTATTTGAGAGAGAGAGCAAGCACAAGCAGGAGGAGTGGCAGAGGGAAATGGAGAGGGAGAAGTAGGTTCCCCATAAAGCCAGGAGCCTCATGCAGGGCCAATTCTAGGACCCTGAAATCATGACCTGAACAGAAGGCAGATGCTTAACCAAATGAGCCACCCAGGCACCCCCATTTCTAGGAAAAATATTATTGCTTCTGGAGGAGGACATATATCTGACAAAGGACTTACATTCAGAGTGTATCGAGATGCCTACAAATCTTCGATAAAAAGACAAACACCATGAAATGGGTAAGAGTCTCAAACAGGCATTTCAGAAAGGAAAATGTATGAATGGGCAATAGTATATGAAAACTGTTCAGTATCATCACTGATCACTGAAGTGCTAATTAAAACCCAACAGAATAGCATTTTATATCATTGTAATGGTTAAGTCTAGGAGGATTGATAATGCCATATGTTGGCAAGTGTGTGGAGAGTGTAAAATGTGGGAACGTAGATTTTTTTAAAATGTCAAATCTACAAAACCAAACCCAATCAAGCAATGTATTAAATAATTCTAACATGCAAAGTTTATCCCACAAGTTCAAGAATTATTTAACTTCAGAAAAATAATACCATAATTTATTGCATTACCAAATAAAAAATAAAACCACAATACCATCTCAACAGATGCAAAGTGAAATATTCAGTGAATTCAAAATCCATTTCTGGTGAAAAATCTTAGCAAACTAAGAAGAAAAAGAAATTTCCCAAAGATGATGTTATTGACAAAACTCTAAAACAAATATCATTAGTCTGAAATAAGGAATCTCTTTATTATTGTTTTTATTTAACACATTTTGAATATTTGACCCAAGACAAGATAAAAGTGAGAGGAATAACAAAAGTGTCATTGTTCAGAGAGATATTTTCGTATATATGGACTAAGCAAATATCCAACCAAACTATTAGCACTATTAAGAGAATTTAGGGAGACATTGGATACATTCCTATTTATTACCCAAAATAATTTAAAGTAAATGAGGATAAAATAAGACATCAGAACAATAAAAGACATAACACTAACTTTGGTAATAAAAACATGATATATATTCTTAAAATATATTAAAGAAGACTGAAATAAATGAAAACAGTACCACATTTATAGCTGGGAATAAAAAATATTATTTAAAGAAGGTAATTTCACCAACAATTATAAAATTGGCTTAATTCTAAAAAAAAATCTAATAAAATTTCTTATGTCTTAGGTTGATAACTAAAATTCAAATAAAAGTGTAAGAGTTTTGAGAAAAAAGATGTGGTAGAAGAACTCACCATACCAGATATCAAAATATATTTAAAAAAACCTATTACAATATAATAATAAAATCAGTGTGATACTAATGCACGAATGGAAAATCAGCCAGTGGGACAAAAAAATAAAGTTCAGAAATAGATGACCAAGTTCCTGTTTCAAATCATCAGATGGAAATTGGCCAGGTAAATAAGTTCTGCTCAGATAATTAGCTTTAAGAAAAAAAGTCATATTTAGTTTACACTATTCTTTTAAAATTCTTATACTAATTAGAGGATATGAAATCAACAATTTGAATATTCTAGAATATTGAAATGTATGTTATATTAGAAAACAAAATTTTAAAAAAGATACAAAAACCACAAACTATCAAAGCCTATTTAATTTGATTACAATAAAATGAAAACTTCTGTATAACAAAATACCTCCTAAACAAATCTAAAAGGAAAGCTACAAATGAAAAACACTTAGTGCAATGTTTAATTGGTAAAGGACTTGTATCTGAAATTTATAACAAATCCTATAAATCAATGAAGAGGAGACAATTGCATAGAAAGACAATTGCATAAACTATATAAATATAACCTTCGCAGAAAGAAAAACTCAAATAACTAACAAACATACATTTTCAAACTTACTGACATGAAGAATGGTTAAAATGGCTGAAAGACTAGGCAATGATGAAGAGAAAGATCTTATATAAAGTGAGAGATTGATGACTCAGGAAAAACTAGAAGTGAAATGCTCCAGAGTAAATAAGTGGGCATAGGAGCCCAGAGCGTTAGGTCACAGGGCCCTCTAGCAGCACAGAGGGAAGGAGGAGAAGATGCATGTAGATTCAGGTACGTTTGTGGTTTGGATGGTCATGAATTTGGTTGACTCTTTTCAGGTGGATTTTTTTTTTCTTTCCTGTGAAGTAAAGGGTAATATCATCAACTAAAAATAAATATGGTCTGAGATTGAGAAAGAAGTTGCAATTTAAAAATTAAAATTAATATTTGGAGAAAGTAGGAAGTGAAGTTGATTGAGAAAAAGATAAGGTTTGCAATATCACATTTATCTGTGAGATCTATTTTTCAGAGCAGATAATTGAGTTGATAGAGGTTAGAGATTTCTGAGGAAAAAAAGGCAAAAAAAATTCAATGGTTTTATCAGGATAATTATAGAAACTCTGGATCATGAAGGAAGAGAATAAAAGGTGGTTAAAAAGGTAGAAATAGAAGAGTCAATGAACTGGGGATCCCAGAAGGATAATGTCCACATATAAATAAACCAGAAAGATTAGAGGACATGATGGAAGGGGTGAACTTAAATTCATAATTTTTAGAATTGGAGCAATTTGTGTAGTAGCATGTTCTAGGAAGTAACTGATGGAGAAAGTTGTCAATTACAGATATTCAGGATTTGGATAACTTGTCCACTTGAACATTCAGTAGGTTGGAGAAGAAAACCATAAACCTGGGATCAAATTCCTAAAAATTAGGGGTAAGTGACTGGGTGTTAGGGAGAATACAGTGACAAGAGAGTGGAGATCATTAAATAATATCTGGAATAATCTCTCCTAAAACAGAGAATTATGACATATCATGAATAATCTACAAAATCATATGATATATCATGAAGTCATCACTTCCATGGGTCTTTGAGAATATATACATATTGCAAACTATATTCTGAAATAACGTCAAGTGTACAGAAGCAATAAAACCAGCAGAAAATTTAAATTAAAACAAAATTCCACATAGAAATGCCTTATAAGAATGTGGCTTCACATTTCTGTAGAAAAGGAGAACAAGAATCTAATATGTTCTTTTAGTTATTAAACTACTTGACGGGTCCAATATCCGCCTGGAGTCTTCTACTGGCTTGAAGCTAGCAAGAGTTCTGAAAGGTTTTTGTCCAGAAGAACTTGGCTTGAGATAATTTTTGGCTGTGCTCAAAGTTGAGTAACTGGGACATGAAAGTAGGGCTGCTCAGAAAAGGGCCAATAAGCCCAGCCTGCTGCCTTAGGCAATGTTGTCCTAGTAAGAGCCCTACTCAAGAATTTATGTCATCAGAAGTAAGTAGTTTGTTCTTATTGAAGAAGACATTGCTTGCAAAGGCTTGCCAAGTAGTGTCCAAAGAAATGAATCAAGGTATAAAGTCTGGGCGGTCCTTAAGAGCTGGCTTTGCACATAAGACAAAAGAAGCATTTGTGAGGTGGCAGAGCATCTGTAAAGGGAATTCTCTTTGCAGTCCGAGGGCCATTTTGGCAGAGACAAGGAGATCAGTCAGTAACACTGGGATTTGTATGGCCATATTTTTTGCCAGGAAATATTTACCCCATAGTCTAACACTGTCTGTTCCTAAATTAGGACTGGCAGTTACCATAATTCTATGGCATTAATAGATTTGTTTTGGGAAATAAGTGTTCTGGAGATGTACTGTAACAGCTCACCACTGAGCATGTTCTCCAAGGAGACCGTAAGAATGAGCTTCATTCTGCAAGGGCCACAAAGAACAGGGCTCCAAATTCTATCCCACCCCAAAGTTTTATCCCATGTGGTTTTTTCTTGTTTTTGTTTTGTTTTGTTTTGTTTTAAGGTTTTTATTTATTTATTTGACAGAGAGAGCGAGCGCACAAGCAGGAGGAGCAGCAGAGGGAGCTGGAGAAGCAGGCTCCCTGCTGAGCAGAGTCTGATGTACGTCTTGATCCCAGGACCCTGGGATAAGGACCCCAGTGGAAGGCAGACACCCAACCGACTGACCACCCAGGCGTCCCTCCTATGCTGGTTTTAATAGCTGCTTCCCCCTATCCCAGCTCTGGAGCCATCTCAAAAAGCCAAAAAGGGGGTTTCTTGGGTGGCTCAGTCGTTGAGCATCTGCCTTCGGCTCAGGTCATGATCCCAGCATCCTGGGATCGAGCCCCATATTGGGCTCCATGTGGGCAGCCTGCTTCTCCCTCTCCCACTCTCCCTGCTTGTGTTCCCTCTCTCACTGTCTCTCTCTCTGTCAAATAAATAAAATCTTCTAAAAAAATTAAAAAGGATAAAAGACAAAAAGACTGGCTGGGGTGGTTTTAAACAAAAGTCAGGAACTACAGAAGGAGTGTGTGTGTGCGTGTGAGTGTGTGTGTGTGTGTGTGTGTACAACTTGCCTGGACATGATCACCAATCTCAAGAAGATGTATTTTAGTGATAAAAAAATCATACTGCATGTAAAAGTCATCAAATCGACTAACTTACAGTCAAAACAGACCTAGTGTGTTTTGATTCAATGTCCTCACTTTTGAGATGGGATAACTAAGATCTGGTTGTGTTTAGTAACTTTCTCAAAGTCACAGAGCTAGATAGTAACAGAGCCAGGAATAAAGCCCATCTTTTGAATTTCAGTCTTGACTTTTTAAATTATGCCAACTAATGTAGGCTTAACTCTGTGCTTTCCTTTTAGCCTTTCCTCCTATTGGATGTCTTCACTGAGCTCAGTATCCTCACCCCAAAGCTTACCAATCTTATTTTAAAACACATCAACATTAAAAAAAAAAAAAAGAACGCCTAGAGAATATTTTCAGAAAAAGACATGTACCTACTTAGCTTTAATGTAAACATTATTCTTTACTTGTGTGTCTTCCCCTCCCCTTGCTTCCCAGAAATAACCATTATACCAAATCTTGAGTTAACTAAGCCAACTCAAGTAGTTATATTCTGTATCTATCTATACACACACTCACACATACATAATTCTACATTTTTATTTTGTTCAATATTATATTTTTAAGATTTATCTTATTCCAATGCAGTATTCCATTGTATGGATGCACCAATAGTATTTATACATTCTCCCATTGATAAACATGATTTTAAAATTCTTTTGTAATAGAAATAATGTTCCAATGAATATTTATGAATCTCTCTCTTTTTTTGAGAGAGAGAAAGAAAGAGAGAGAGAGAGAACGGGGCGAGGGGGGAGGAAAGGGAGAGAGGGATAGGGAAAGAGAGCCTCTTAAGCAGCCAAAATCAAGAGTCTGAGGCATAACTGACTGTGCCACCCAGGTGCCCCTGTGAATATCTCTGAGCACATTTGTGATATAGTTCCTTTAGTCCTCAGAAGTAGGATGCTACTGCTTGTTCAAGGAGTGCATGTGCATATGATAAGTAGAATAATGGCTCTCCCAAACATGTCCTTGGAACATAGTCCTGTGACTATGTTACCCTACATGGCAAAAGGGATTTTACAAACGTAATTAAGGTTAAGGAACTTCAGAAGGGGAGATTATCTTGGATAATGCAGGAAGACCCAGGTGAATTACGAGTCTTGAAAGTAGAGGAGGTGGACTAAAGGGTCGGAGGATGCCACCAGCAAGGAATTCAGCCAGCTGTTGCTAGTTTTGTTTATGGGGGAAGGAGATCATGAACCAAGAAAGAGATGCCTCCTAGAAGGAAAAAAAGGCGGGGAAAATGGATTTTCTCTTAGAGCCTCGGGAAAGGAATGCAGCCCTGAAGGGAGATACCTTGAGTTTAGCTCAGTGAGCTCCAATGAAGACTACTGACCTCCAGAACTGTAAGCTAACAAATTTTCATTGTTTTAAGCCATGAGTTTGTAGTAATTTATTATGACAGCAAAAACTAATTCAGCGTATTAAAATTTAACTGTTGCTATATATTTCCTTCCAAAGTAGGTATTCTGTGCTTGCTATCAATATATAAGAATCCCTGTGATCCCTCAACCTTTATAACCCTAGAGTAAAGCCATTTTTGTCTGCTGAGTTTGAAAAGCTATGTGGTACTTATTTGGACATTATTTTAACTTTCATTTCCATAATTATTTGTGAGGTTGAACATTTTACTCTTTGATTGATTATTTGAATGTTTCTTTTCTTGAATATCTTGCTCATGTATATTGCTCTTTATTTGTATCGGACTGTTAATTTTATTTGTAATCACTTACAGACAGATTCTAGAAACAAAATCTTTACTGGTAACACTCTGCAAATATAAATTCCTACCCCGCAGTTTCCTTTAACTTTGTGGTATTTTGTTAAATAGCAAGTTTTAATTATAATATCAACAAACATAACAGTTTTTACTTAGTTTTGTATTTTAGGTCTTACCTAATACCTCCTACCCAACTTCAAGATCATAAACATATTCTATATTTTCTTAGAAGTTTTAAAGTTTTGCTTTTCATATTTAAAGCTTTCAAATATTTGGAATTGGTTTTTTGAGTAGCTGATTGTTCTAATGTTATTTATAAAAAAATCCATTATTTT
>NC_081558.1:172309024-172313628 GCF_022355385.1 Mustela nigripes
TAGCAATTTGTAATACTACCTCTCTCTCATACTTCAATACATGTACAAACCAGTCTCAGGCTCTCTTTTCTGACCCTTTGTCTATGAATTTATTTCAGTTTCTGCTCTATACTATTTTAGTAACTCTAATATTAAATATATCTTGATATCCTCTTTTATTTTTCTTCTAAATTTATTAACTGTGGATTTTTATTTATATATGAATTTTAGCATAAGCTAGGCAAGTTCCTAGCTACTCCTCACACCCATGCTTTCTAAGATTATTGTTGAACAAATGTAGACTGCTAGGGTCAACTGGATATTAGGTCTTTGGATATTAGGTCTTCTATCATACCATAATTTTCCATTTATTCAGTGCTTTAAAAGATCATTCAAATTTTTAGTTTTTCTAACTTGAAAACTTACTGTACAGCTTTTCCTGGGTTTATTGCTATATTTTACTGGGTGTCTTTGCTATTGTTTTATTCATTGATGATTATTCACATGTACGAATGCTACTGATTTTACATGTCGATAAAATCTTGCTTACTGAATATTCTTGCTGAATATTTTCTTTTAGTCTCAGTTGTTTGTCTACAAATTTTCTTGGATTTTATAACTAGTATTTATTCAATAAGGATAACTTTGCTAGTTTTTATACTTCTTATATGTCTTAAACCTTTTTAGTTATTGTCTGCTTTGAATTTGCAATGCTGTGTTTATTAGAGGCAGTGATAGGAGGCAGCCTCATAGTGCTTTTGAGTGTAATTGGAAATGCTTCTGGAGTTTCACATAAAAGTATGGTGTTCACTGACAAGAAGTTCAGGATACTCCTGGTAGTCCTAATTTGCTAAAAATAGTCATAAATGAGTCTTGAAATTTATTGAATTTTTTGGTATCTATAAGATTTTCTTTCACTATTCATGTTTGCTTTGGGTATGAAGATGTTTGCCTCATAAAAGTAGTTGGGTAGCTTTCCCTCATTTTCTATTTTATGAAACATTTTTATACAGTATAATTATTTTTTTTCTAGAAGTTTTAATATTTTTAAGGTCTGATTGTATAACTTATTACATTAATTATTATTTCTGAGGCAATTTTGCTGTCATATTTGCCTAAAAAGTTGTCAGTTTCATATAAATCTACAAGTTTATTGCCATAAATTTCTTCATAATGCTTTTGACATTTGAAAAATTGTGGAAATATACTCCTTTCCCTTTTTACAATTTCCATTTCTTTTTCTATTATTATTTTTTATGCTCTTTCTCTTTGTTATTGATCAGGTTAGTCTATCTTCTTTCTTTTGAAGAAATTGTCTTTGTTTTATTGATTTTTATTTATTTTCTGTTACTGTTATTAATTTTTCTTTGCTTCCCTTTTATTTAATTTATTCTCCTATTTTCTTATCTGAGTTAAACCTCTGTCTTACTTATTTTCAACCACTATTTTTTATGAGTACATTTATATGTATAAATTTCCCTGTCATTACTATTGTACTAGCATCTTTCAGATTTTGATACCTATTTTTATATTTTTAGTCACTTATAAATATTCTCTAATTTCTATTGTGATCATTTTCCCTCATACTTTACATATGAAAATATGTTAACTTTCCTAAAATAACCATATCTTATTTTTATTAAATAGTTAATGTATAAAGAAGACCTTATTTTTGTGATAGAAATCATTTGAAAATAGTTCAGATATTATGTGTGACTTAGTGTGTGATTAATTTTATAATATTTCAATAACTTGAAAAATACATATTCTTTATTTTTTAGAGTTAAGGTTCAATATATATTCTCTGTTATAGAAAATCATACACATATTATTATATTATGCTTGATTATAAATTTGCACATTATTATGGAAACCAATTTTATTTTTAAGATTTTATTTTTTTATTTGACAGAGAGAGAGAGATCATAAGCAGGGGGAGAAGCAGTCTGAGGGAGAGGGAGAAACAGGCTCCCTGATGAGCAGGAAGCCTGAGGTGGGGCTAGATTCCAGGACCCTGAGACCATGACCTGAGCCAAAGGCAGATGTTTAACTAACTGAGCCACCCAGGCACCCCAGGAACCAATTCTTATAATTACCTCAATTACTAAAAATTAATGCATCTATTCATTTGGGCACTGTTATGTATCCTCTGCATATAAAAATCTATTTTATCTCTACAACAACTATGTGAGGTGAGTGCATCATTTCCCATTTACAGACAAAGAGGTTATAAGAAATTAAGAAGTTCATAAAGTTAGTAGTTTGTAGAGTCAAGATTTAAGCCCAGTCAGTCTGATGTCCCCTATGCACACATTTAACTCTCAACACTGCCAGTTTTTACTTTATGTATATATGCGTATGTGTAATTTTTCCTTGTCAACACTGATTTCTTGTCTTTTTTATATTAACCATTCCGACACGTGTAAGGTCATACCTCATTGTGGTTTTGATTTGTATTTCCCTGTTTAGTGACTTTGAGCATCTTTTCGTGTGTCTGTTGGTACTTTATACATTTTAAGAATGTCCCATTAGAAATATACAAACTCATATGCATTATGATTTATTACAGAATTATTCCTATTATGGTGCATTAATTCTTCATTTCTATCAATACTTTTTGACTTTAATTCTATTTTGTTTATTTAAATATTACTATACCAGTTTTTGTTTTTGTTTTGTTTTGCTTTTTTCTTGTTGTTAGCATTTAATTGGTCTTTTTTTTCCTTTTTTAAACTATTCTGTCTTTTTTTTTCCCCTCTGCTGCTTTGGACACCATTAATTTTAAAAATTAAAATTTTAATTTTTAAATTTTATTTAGTTGTCACTCTTAGTCCTTTAACATATATATTTAACCACAAGAAAACAAAGTTGATGATTTCACCTTCCTCCATAACACATGGACCTGAATTCAATGTAAATATCCATTAAAATCCATTTTATTTTTATTTTTTATTATTTATTTTTTAATTATTAATTTTTTATTATTTATAAACATATATTTTTATCCCCAGGGGTACAGGTCTGTGAATCACCAGGTTTACACACTTCACAGCACTCACCAAAGCACATACCCTCCCCAATGTCCATAATCCCACCCCTTTCTCCCAAACCCCCTCCCCCCAGCAACCCTCAGTTTGTTTTGTGAGATTAAGAGTCACTTATGGTTTGTCTCCCTCCCAATCCCATCTTGTTTCATTGATTCTTCTCCTACCCACTTAAGCCCCCATGTTGCATCACCACTTCCTCATATCAGGGAGATAATATGATAGTTGTCTTTCTCCGCTTGACTTATTTCGCTAAGCATGATGTGCTCTAGTTCCATCCATGTTGTTGCAAATGGCAAGATTTCATTTCTTTTGATGGCTGCATAGTATTCCATTGTGTATATATACCACATCTTCTTGATCCATTCATCTGTTGATGGACATCTAGGTTCTTTCCATAGTTTGGCTATTGTGGACATTGCTGCTATAAACATTCGGGTGCACGTGCCCCTTTGGATCACTACGTTTGTATCTTTAGGGTATATACCCAATAGTGCAAAGCTGTCATCATCAAGACAGCATGGTACTGGCACTAAAACAGACACATAGATCAATGGAACAGAATAGAGAGCCCAGAAATAGACCCTCAACTCTACGGTCAACTAATCTTCGACAAAGCAGGAAAGAATGTCCAATGGAATAAAGACAGCCTCTTCAATAAATGGTGCTGGGTAAATTGGACAGCCACATGCAGAAAAATGAAATTGGACCATTTCCTTACACCACACACACAAATAGACTCAAAATGGATGAAGGACCTCAATGCGCGAAAGGAATCCATCAAAATCCTTGAGGAGAACACAGGCAGCAACCTCTTCGACCTCTGCCGCAGCAACATTTTCCTAAGAACAACGCAAAAGGCAAGGGAAGCAAGGGCAAAAATTAACTATTGGGATTTCATCAAGATCAAAAGCTTTTGCACAGCAAAGAAAACAGTTAACAAAATCAAAAGACAACTGACAGAATGGGAGAAGATATTTGCAAACGACATATCAGATAAAGGACTAGTGTCCAGAATCTATAAAGAACTTAGCAAACTCAACACCCAAAGAACAAATAATCCAATCAAGAAATGGGCAGAGGACATGAACAGACATTTCTGCAAAGAAGACATCCAGATGGCCAACAGACACATGAAAAAGTGCTCCATATCATTCGGCATCAGGGAAATACAAATCAAAACCACAATGAGATATCACCTCACACGAGTCAGAATGGCTAAAATCAACAAGTCAGGAAATGACAGATGCTGGCGAGGATGCGGAGAAAGGGGAACCCTCCTCCACTGTTGGTGGGAATGCAAGCTGGTGCAGCCACTCTGGAAAACAGCATGGAGGTTCCTCAAAATGTTGAAAATAGAACTGCCCTATGACCCAGCAATTGCACTATATTTTTATTTTTGCAAAGCACTTAAGTTTTGTCTTTTTAAAACTCAAGAAGTTATTTATATATTTTTGAAACAATTTTATCTATCACTCTATTTAATAGAATTCATGTTAATATTTGGTTTTGCTCCCTCTTTCCTTCCCTGTAAGTTTACTTTTCTCTGTGCCATAAACATTCTTTTAATTATTTTTTTTT
>NC_081558.1:172316628-172333519 GCF_022355385.1 Mustela nigripes
TTTTTTTTTAAATTAAAAATCTTTCTGTGGTACGGTTTAAGTCCTTGTACATTCCGTATGTCTTTGTTCGGTTCTCACTATAGAAAATAGTTAAGCTGGTCACTTGGTTCAGACTAAGTTATTGTCCCTCAGCCTTTTGCAGATAGTGTTCCAAATTTTACTGGTCTTCTGTTTCTGGTAAGAAATATGAAGTCAGCCTAAGCTTATTTATTTGATAATCTGGTCTTTCCTCCAAGGTCATTTTAAGATTCTGCTCTTTATGTTTGATGCTTAGAAGTTTTATTGAAGCATAGCTAGGTATAAAATTTTTAAATATCCTGCTTGCTATTCAGATACACTTTGGTTTAATGACTCATGTCTTTCTTTAATTGGGAAAATTCTGGAGAAAATGTAATATAATGAAAGAAACCTGACATCAGAAGAAAAAGCTAAAGATTGGATTTTGAAAACTCCACGCTATGTGGAAGAGCACCTAATCTCCCTAAAGCTCAGAGTTCTCCTCTCCATCCCAGGGTTGTGATGACAGTCAGATGAGGAATTCGATAATAATAATAAAGATTACTATTGACCAAAAGCTTTCGGTTTCCCAGGCATTGTGGTAATCTATGAATACACATGCATGCTCACACACACAAGCTCACACACACACACACACACACACACACACACACATTCTCATTTAACCCTCACAATACTATTTGCATTGATGAGAAAACCAAGGTGAAACAAAGTCAAATACATCCCCAAGGAAAGGCAAAAGCATAATATAAAGTAGACAGTTTTGAACAAAGTTATTAGTGTGTTTTATCTTTCTTATTCCGTTGAAAGCCACTTGAGTGCAAAGCTTCTGTCTTTCTGTAACAGAGACCTAGCAAATGTTTGAATGACCTTACATTTCCATAAGTGAATCTATAATGCACAGAAAAATGCAATTTAATGATTTTATGATTTGTTCACAATAATGAATATATGTTCTTCATCTAACTGCTATTTACTCAAGAGAAGGCATTTCATTTATTTTTGTGTCATTATTTTTGACTGTTCAATATTTATTAAATATTTCAAGTGGTGTCAGTGGGAAAAGTTTATTAGAGCATACAAGCTTCATGATGGGAACATGTAAATCTTACTCTCATTCACCCATATACATCCCCATCTATGCCTATACAGAGAGAGAGGAAGAGAGAGGCAGAGAGATGGAGAAGAAGGACGTAAACTTATTATAGAAATCTGCTACCAATTTCAAGCTAGGACAGACCCTTACCTGGATGACAATAAAAAATAGTCTTCTTTTAAAACATGAATCGGTACCAAAAGTACCATATGAGAGAATTTCTGTATTTCCTCTCTTCCTTTTTTTTTTTTTTTAATTTCTATTGGGAGGAGGTAAAATCAGAAGTATTATTGTCATATTACAATTCTTTTCCCCTTGAGGATTCTTTTAGAAATGTAAGTCTGGAAAACCTTCAGATTTTCCCTAATAGCTGAATAAAGGCTAAATTAAATATAAATTAATTAATTTTATTTTCTTTCTTGATTGCTGCATTTGTATTCCTTTTTAAGATTTTATGTACTTATTTGACAGAGAGAGAGAGTACAAACAGAGGGAGCAGCAGAGAGGGGGAGAGGGAAAAGCAGACTCCACGCTGAGCAGAGAGCCCGGTGTGGGACTTGATCCCAGGACCCTAAGATCATGACCTGAGCCGAAGGCAGACACTTAACTGATTGAGCCACCAGGTACCCCTCCATTTGTATTTTTTATGTTAACATGGCTTTCCTTAGTTATAAACAGATTCTATTTGTAACCCCCAAATTAAATTTCTAAGTACTCTAAAAGGCCTCTTACTCTGAATTAAGAAAATATCCAGGTGGTTCTCAGAGTCTACAAAAGGATTTAGATTTAGGAGTCAAAACATTAATCTTTGGGAACCCTTATATGACACCTGGGGAGAAAGTTGGTTTAACTCAATCCCTCCAAAGAGTCATGGGCCTTCTAAGAACCCACACATAATACCTTAGAAGGCAACTTTAGGCATGAATGTAAAACAGTACCTATGAAGTGTCTGTGGGAACTTATGACTCTGGATCCATAGTTGAAAATGAATGTCTGCTCTAGTTTTTCCTTTATTATTTCTGGCATAAACAGATTTTAAGGTATTTTTAAATATTATTATTTATTTTTCCAGTATATATTTACTCAATGCCTACTGTGGTTAGCACCTCTATTATGCCAAACTCCATGAAAACCTACAACACCCCTGCCTTCATGAAGTTTCAGTCAGCTTATTACTTGATCATCATATGATTTAAGGACTCACAAATATTAGGTTAAATGGAATTCCCAGAAGCCACCTAGGCCATTCCCCTACCTCAAAAAAAGACTTAATGAGATATTATCTGACAGATTTTGTTATTTGTCATACTTGAATATTTTTAGAGGTTTTTCTCCTAACTTCCAGTCAGAATCAATGTTCTTATATGTAATAAAAGTACATGTGTAGAATGTTATTTACACAAACTAAGGTATAAAGGTGGCCTGTGGTAGTAGCATTGCCAATGAGATACAAGATGTCCAGTAAAATTTGAATTTTTATATAAGTATGACCCAGATATTGCATAGGATATAAAACTTAGACTAAAAACTTAACTATTGTTTATCTGAAATTGAAATTTAACTGCGCATCCTTTAATTTTATTTGTTAAATTTGATAACTCTGGGGCACCTGACTGTCTCAGTAATTTAAGAATCTGACTTTTGGTTTTAGCTCAGGTCATAGTTTCAGGTTTGTGAGATCAAGACTCCTGTCAAGCTCAGCGCTCAGCACAGAGTCTGAGATTCTCTCTCTCTTTCTCTCCCTCTCTCTCTCTCTCTCTCAGATAAATAAATAAATAAATAAAACCTCAAAGGGGATTACTTTTTTTTTTCTAAAGATTTATTTATGTATTTGTCAGAGAGAGAGAGAACATGAACAAAAGCAAGGAGAGCAGCAGGCAGAGCAGGCAGAGAGAGAAGCAGACTTCCTGCTGAGCAAGGAACCCAATGTGGGACTTGATGTGAAGACTCTGGGATCATGACCTGAGCCCAAGTCAGACACTTAAACTACTGGGCCACCCAGTTGTCCCAAAGAATATTGTTTAAAAAAAAATCTGATAACTATTTGGTAGAGAAAGAAGGGACATCAGTCAAAAAATATTTAAGGTATTAATTAATGATATAACAAATAAAATAATTCAATGGAGGTAGATAAGCTCCTCCTCCCTTATGGTCTCTGATGCTATTTAAAGGAGACTCAGCTAGGCTTGCTTGCTCTATTTTGAAATCTTTTACAAATCCTAATGGAATCAATATGTACCTTAGGTAGAACATTCTTGCAGATCATTTATACAACACTGTTACTTTTTTAAATAAAGGAATGGATACCCAGAGAAATTAAGTAGCAAGTTCTAAATAGGTGGAATTAAACTCTAACCTGCTTATCTTTATTTGTAGTCCTCTTTTCTTTTCACTATATCTCCAAGTTTTTCTTTGGAATTTAAGATTTGGGGGGCTTAAATATAAAAATATATACATATATTTAGAAATAACAAAGAGCAAAGGTGAAAATTCTAACAGTCCCTGGTCTTATATTCACATTTAAACAAGTTGTTTTAAGAGTTTGCATTAGTATTTTTTGTTTTTTTTTTAGTAACTCACATAATGGGCTTTAAGGAAGTATTTACTTTCTTACAAAGAGGAAATTGTTCCCTATTCTTTTGAATTGGCTTGAACCTTGCCTAAATGGTTGTCATGAGGTGAGAACATTGCAGGTTCTCAATTTGATGTGCTGGTAGGATTACCATCTGAGTTTCCTCTGGAAAGTCTGAAAATAAAATGTCTAGACTGATTTTCAATCCAGAAACTCAAACATCAAGAAACTTGGGCAGTCACAGTAGCCTGAGGAGATGGAGTAAACCCAGCTGGGGCATGCATAGTCACGCTGTGTCCTTCAGAGTTTACACCAATTCCGCTTTTCTCCCTCCAGCCAAAATAAGAATCAAGTCATTTTTCCCATGCTACCTTCTCATCAAAATCTTTCTTTTTTCAGTTTCTTTCTGATCCTGTCTTGGTTCTCATTTCAACCAAGTTTCTAAACTTTTCATTTCTGCTGAATATTTGGTGAGATTTCAGAATGTAACCATTCTTTATAACTTCATTTTCTTTTTAACTCTGGGCAGATCAGACTAGATACTTCTATGATTGATTCATTTGTACCATGGCCATGTACTAAGCACTTATTGCACATAATAAACAAAAAGGGAGATGAAGGTCACTCTATTATATAACCTCAGCCAGTATCACTCATGTAGTGGTCCTGCCAGAACTTGTAGTAAGAATTATAGCCATCTATTTTGTGGAAGTTAGCTTTGATTTTCCTGCTCTCTGAATACTAATCAAGGAACTTTGCTATTATTAAGCAAAACCTTGTTAGGTAACCTTGGTGGTAAGGTTACCTCCACCAAAGTGGAAACTTTACATTGTATAAGGGCTGCCCTGCCTAGGTACCAGTCTGGTATGAAAGTAGATACTTTCTCTGTCAATATAACTCTACTCATCATGCCCTGCATGACAATTTGTGGGCTATACCTAGAAAGCAGTACCCCAGGTCAACCTAACAATAAAATAAGCAGCTGATACTAGTGACCAAGAAGCACAAACCATAGAGAAATTGAGATACATCTACTAAGAGTAGAATCTAAATAGGACAAAAGATCAAAGATGTAATAGGAAACCAAGGCAAATCTCTTGACCTGGGAGATAGGCAAATATAGGGACATCTGGGTCTACCAAAGAGTTTAAGAGAGATTCCTAAATTTCTTGATTTCATCTACTCTGTTTTAGCAACTCTGCAAGAATCCTAGCCACCATGATCTCTGGTCTATGGTAATAGAATTTAAGTTGGTCTCTCTTCTTCTGTTCCAGTCTTTTCTCTTTCTTGTAACCAAAGTGATTTTTAAAAAACCAACAGCACACAAGTTTGATTGTGTAGTATGTACTCCTCACCCTCCTTATTACCTTCCCATTCTAAGATAAAGCAAAATTCCTCAGAGGTCCTTCATGGTAAAACTTTTAACACTACATGTTCAGTCTCGTTTCTCACTGCCTCTCCCATGTTCTCTCCAGTCTCATCACCAAACTATCCTCTTATAGGCCCAGCTTCTTACTGACAGAATTTTTACATAAATGGCTCCTTTGGCTAGAATGCTTCTTTGTCTTATCTTGACTAGTGAACACTTCCTTAACTACCAGTTTCAGGTTAAGTTTGGGGAAAAGCTTCCTTGAGGACTCCTGACTAGGTCAAATCCCCTAGTCAAGGTTTTCGTGTACCTCTTCTTGTTATCATTTATCATGACTCTAATTTTACCTCTCTTTAATGGACCATATGATAAAAATCTGTAACCCCCTACTAGACTGCAGTGTCCATGAGGGAAAGAATGGTGTCTTGACAGCCACCATTCTCTTACACCATAAATGAAGAAAAACTCAAAATGGATGAAAGACCTCAATGTGAGATAGGAATCCATCAAAATCCTAGAGGAGAACGTAGACAGTAACCTCTTCAACATTGGTCACAGCAATTTTTTTCAAGATATGTCTCTATAGGCAAGGGAAACAAAAGCCAAAATGAACTTTTGGGGCTTCACGAAGCTAAAAAGCTTTTGCACAGCAAAGGAAACAGTTAAAAAACTGAGAGATAACCCATGGAATGAAAGAAGATATTTGAAAATGAAATTATAGATAAAGGACTGGTGTCCAAGATCTATAAAGAACTTCTCAAACTCAACACTGAACAAAATGAATAATCTGGTCAAGAAATGGGCAGAAGACATGAACAGACACTTCTCCAAAGAAGACATACAAATGACTAACAGACACATGAAAAAATGTTCAACATCACTAACCATCAGAGAAATACAAATCAAAACCACAATGAGATACTACCTTACACCAGTTAAAATGGCAAAAATTAACAAGATATGAAACAACAAGTGTTGATGAGAATATGGAGAAAGGGGAACCTGCTTACATAGTTGGTGAGAATACAAGCTGATACAGCCACTCTGGAAAATGGTATGGAGGTTCCTCTCACCATTAAAAATAGAGCTATCCTATGACCCAGCAATTGTACTGCTAGGTATTTACCACAAAGATACAGATGGAGTGAAAAGAAAGGGCATGTGCACGCCAATGTTCATAGCAGCAGTGTCCACAATAGCCAAACTGTGGAAGAAGCCAAGATGTCCTTCAACAGATGAATGGATAAAGAAGATATGGTTCACATATACAATGGAATACTATTCAGCTGTCAGAAAGGATGACTCCCCATCATTTGCACTGACATGGATGGAACTAGAAAGGATTATGCTAAGTGAAATAAGTCAAGCACAGAAAGACAATTATTTTATGGTTTCACTCATATGTAGAATGTGAGGAATAACATGGAGGACCACAGCGGAAGGGAGGAAAAACTGAATGGGAAGGAATCAGAGAGGGAGACAAACTTTGAGAGACTCTGGACTCCAGGAACCAAACTAAGGGTTATAGAAGGGAGGGGAAGGCGGGGAAGGGTAACCGGGTGATGGGTATTAAGGAGAGCACATGTGATGATGAGCACTGGGTATTATACACAAACAATGGATCATGGAACACTACATCAAAAACTAATGATGTACTATGTTGGCTAATTGAACATTAAAAAAAAAAAAATTGTCTTAAGGAGCATTTTTGTTTCAAGTGCCCAGCATAGAACCTCCATCATGGCCACTATATCTATGCAACCAGTGAGTATGACTCTAAGAAGTGAAGCCTACTTGTAATTATTTCATTTAATGGAATTTATTATACTCTTAATACTTGGCACTCAGGAAGCTCTTGGATCTCCAGGTTTCTGTGCAAGGGATCAAGACACATCATGTGGGAATTCTGTGAAGGAGAGGGTTCTTCACCCTTTGTAACTGTGATCCTAAACTGATGACAGAAGGAGCCACATTTTCCACCACCATAGTGCTCCACATACTTCAAGTTTGGAGTTTGAAAAGATTTGTGTGTGTCACCAAGCTCACCATATGTATTAAGTAACAATTCATTTGTTTAAAGATTTTATTTTTTTATTTGACAGAGAGAGAGATCACAAGTAGGCAGAGAGGCAGGCAGAGAGAGAGGGGGAAGCAGTTTCCCTGCTGAGTAGAGAGCCGTATGGCTTGATTCCAGGACCCTGAGATCATGACCTGAGGTGAAGGCAGAAGCTTAACCCACTGAGCCCCAGGCTCCCCAAAAATTCATTTTCTTTTTCTTTTCAAAGACACAAATAATAGCTAGCTAGTGCTGTTAGTTAACATAAACTTACAGTGTTAATATACTCTGTTGATATTCTTACAAATGAAAATATAGCAAAAAATACCTGTGTCATGCGAGGCTTCAAATTTCATTATACATAACTCTGAGCTTTTATTTTTGTGTTTTGAGGACTGATAGAAATCTAGGGCCCTAAGGCTGGGAACCATTGCACCAAGTGTCATAAGGACAGGACAATAAAACTGGGGTGAGAAGACCTTCCTCTCTGTTCTGCTACTGCTGTGTCCCTTTCACAGCATTGTGACCTGGAGTATTTATTAATAGAGACTATAGGTAGGCAAGAGATTAGTGTAAGGCTTATGGACTGATGTGGTGTCTTAGGAAGAAACACCCCACTGAGGAAGAAGCAGACAGTGGTCCATGCCTTCCTGAGAAGAACATTTTTTTGAAACTTCAGCATGGTTAAAGTTACCATTTTCTTAGTTGTAAACTGACATTACAATCTGTGGGTTACATTTAGTAATAATTTCAGACATGCATGGCTGGTTTCTTAAAGCCAAATAAGTATTTAGATAATAGAAGGAACAAAAGGTCAGACACTGGCCTGCCAAAGCTTGACAGTGATGCATGTTTTCAGGAACAGAAACAGTGATTTCCTTTATTCTGCTTTGAGACGATATCTTCGAAGTCTTCACTTATCATAAAATAATAGCATATCATCTGTATGAAATACAAGGAAGTAATTAAAACATGACCCCAATTTACATTATAGTAGTTGAGTGAAGACAAATGAAATTTTATGTATAAAAGTGGTTTGAGCCTCTAGGAGGAAGGTTTTAATACAAAACCTGAAGAATGCTCACTCCAGATGTTTCTGTGAGTAAAAATTACACTGAAATCACGTATATTCCCCTTTTATGAAATCTGAAGCTAATTCTAGCCATAAATAGAGCAGATGTAATATGACCAGGGAAACACTGCTATAGGTGTTCTCTAAAATGCTACTGTGACAGGTAGGCATAAAAATCTGATGCTGACTCCATGAAAACTGAGACTGTGGCTAAAAGGTTCATTTAAGGTGAGTCAACAGTAGAATTCCTCTGCCCAGATCCTTTTTGAATTAAGTGAAAAATAGCACTGTTATACTTGTCTCCAAAATGACCTCTAATACCATTCTGCAGCATTCAAGCTACACCCACCACTAAATTGCACTTTAAAACCACTAAACTGCAGTCCTGTCTAAAGGTTAACGACTCAAACCCATAACATAACATTTATAAACAAACAGCTTCAGAAAGAGAAGGAAAAGTCTTAACCAGCAAACAGAAATAATATTTACGGTATTATTGTAAGTGCATGGAGCACAGCTCACAAAGGATACTCCTTCATTTTTCAGTAAAATCAATTGAGGAAGAGCTGTGTTATGACTCAGAACTGACTTTCCTTTAATCTGATATTCAGACCTTGTTGATGGTGCCAATACTTTTTATGTTCAGGTTTACCTATGGCTTTCGATAGAGTGTCCTGAAATAGCCTTTCCTTACTCTTTGGGAAATGAAACAGAGCCAGGGACGGGAATGAGAAGAAAATCCCGTACTCAGATCACACCGAACCTGGACTTCAAGTATAGGATCCCCTGTGGGACCTACTCCTGGCCAATGGATTGATGAGCCAGTAGGGAAATGAGAAGCCCAAAGGGGACTACACATTTTGAGGTTTGTGCTGACTTTCTTCAACCACAGACTTTCCAATGGTTAAGGGGCACCTGGGCACCATTGCTCTGGAATGTAAAATGAAGAGTTACCAACCTAGTTGCAGCTCCTTAGAAATATTTCTGGTTGGCTTTTCTCAGTACTGATGACAAAATAATCAGTCAGAAGACTCTTATTAAAACATATGCCACTTTTCAAAGAGGGTGAGGCTTTCATAGACAAAACAAAAGCTATTTTTCTTCTTGGTTCCTACCTGGCAGAAAGAGGGACCACTGATGTTCATGGGCAAGAGTTATGTGAATCCCTGTTTTTCTTAATTTGTGTAGAAGCCCCTACACAATATATATCCTATACTGGAGGAGTGAGAAGAGAGGGGAGCTGAAAAATGGAAAGGTCACCACTCTGACAATTTGTCATGGGAAATCAAAATGCATGCTAATGTAAATGGAGAAAATTGGAAAGAAAAAATAGGGACTATGTTCATAATCAGCTAGAGTGTATTTCCCAGTGCTTAAGCAGTGGTTCTGACCACATACAACTGTTTAGGGTGTGTACATAAGCAGGGGTTAGTTTAGGAAGGAAACAGAAGCTTACCTGTTCCCCAGCGATTTACATGAATGAATAACTCAAAACAGACTAGCAATTTTAAAAAAATAGCCAAAAGCCACATTCACATTTGTCTGGGAATTCATGTTGGAGAATAGCCTTTTGGAATTGTAACAATGAAATGCTAACATTTTGATCATTTTAATCATCATTCATAAATCTCGAATAGTTTTGCCAAAATAAATATATTTGCTTTGGGTTAAAATGTACCAATTTTGTACTTTGAAATAATGTTTTCCTTTTTTCAAAAAGCCAGATAATCAACGCACAGGAATTTGAACACAACAAAGTGTACCCTGGGCTTCAGGTCCAAAACTATTTGATACTTAAAATGATGGATTTCGTTTTGCCTATGACATTTGACAAATGTTAACATATTGCCATATTTTCTTCTTTATTAAGAGAAATAAAATGTGTAGCTGTCACTGATGTCTCCCTCCACATGTCATTCCCCTTCTTTTCCTAAAAAAGCCATGAAGTCACTGAATCTGGAACACTGCTAAGGGATGCAAGTCATTTACTGTAGAACTCAAGTTTTGCAATGGGACACCTCAAGAACCACCACTTCAAGTGCCCACATTTGTTTTTGAACATTTACTATAGATGTTTGGATCTTTATATAATACTTATCATTTATTTACCTATCTATCTTAAAGATTTTATTTATTTGACAGAGAGGAGCACAAGCTGGTGGAGTGGCAGGACCCCACTGAGAAGCAGGGAAAGGAGAGAGCCCAATGCAGGGCTTGATCCTAGGACCCTGAGATCATGATCTGAGCCAAAGGCAGATGCTTGACCAACAGAGCCACCCAGGAGTCCCTCTTTAGGCAATATCTCGTATGCCTTCAGTGCTTTAAAAGTATTTATAAAGACACAAAGCTGTGCATGTCTTTCTCCATCTTATGTTATTTTTAGTTACAGTAGAGTTAGTGATTATCTACCCATTAACTATTTCCTCCCTATTCCTTGATAAAGGAGCCCCAGTTTTGTTGAGATTTCCATCCCTTAGGAAAAGAGAACCTGTCCCCATATCAAAGGTAAATACCAATTAGAATAAGCAGTCATGGTAATCTCATTCCTTCCCAGTGAGTGGACTAAACAGGACCATGTGACCTAATTCTGGTCAGTAAAACAAGAGAATCCCCCTGGGAGGTTTTGGGTAAAGATCTCTTACTCTTGAAAGTATAGAAAGACATGGCTTCATTGTCTGCTGGTGGTTGTCCTATCTGTAAGACCTAGAACTGTGTGGCCATCTTGCTACTTTGAGTAGGTTTGCCTAAAGATATGTCCAAATAATGACCGTGGTTATCCTACCTCAGGTTTGTTTTTATATGAGCTAAAGCTTTTCCTTTTTATATGCCATATAAATCATAATTTTTATTACTTTCAGGAAAAAAGCATCTGTGTTTTTACAGTACTGAAAAATACATATTTTTTGAATATTTTAAATCACTGAATAGTTCTAATGTATGAATATTTATCCATTGTCCTATTAATGGACATTTAGACTATTTTTAGTTTTCTACTATTACAATATTGCAGCAAACATCTTAACTCATGTCTTTTTATGCATATTGTGTAAGTGGAATTGTTGGGTCACGTACATAGGATATAGTGGTTATCTTTGCTTGCAGTAAATATTCCCAAATGTTATCCAAAGAGCCTGATTGATGCCCCTGCAGCAGTATATAAGAGCATTGTTTTTTCCAGCATTATTGGCCTTTCAGGGTTTTATATTTTGGTATTTTCATACTTTTGCCTTCATGCTGAAATAGTGTCTTCTTGTTGCTTTCCCTTTCCATGTTTACAAATGAGGTTGAGAAACTTTTATGTATTTGTTAGTCCTTGAAGCTTCCTTTTTAAAAATTGTTTATTTAAGTCATGTCTGTGTTTTTCCATTGGATTGTTTGTATTCCTTGCTGTTGTTGTTGGTTTTAGAATTTTTAGAATTATTTGTGGTATCTTTTGTGACACACACATTTATAGTTTGTAATCAGATTTTTCATTGATAAGTTATTGATAAGTTATGATTTTTATGTCTTCCTTAAAAATCTTTTCTGAGGACATAATGATATGACCCTAAATTTTCTTAAAAATTGTAAAGTTTAGCTTTTCACGTTTAGATTTTTAGTATATCTAGTCATCTTTGTTTTGCTTTTTAATGAGGTGAAAATATCTAAGTTGTCGTATTGTATAAATCCCTTGTAGAAGTTAAGATATAATCAGTGAACAGAAACCATGCTAGGTATTTCAGAAAAGGGAGTTTAATATAGAGAATTAGTTACACAGGTATTGAAGGAGTGAGAGAACAAAAGTGGAACACTTTGTTTCAGCCCAAAGAGAACTGAAGGAAGCAGATATCAGCCTTAGGTCTAGATGAGCAGAAGGAAAGAATTGGGATTAACAGAGCCTAGACACTCAGAGGACTCCCCTGAGAATATGTGCTCTGACCTTTCGGACCTCCACCTGGCTTCTGCTGGCACCTCTGATGGGCGCAGGGAGGCTGGCTCTGGGAAGTGCTGAAAGAACTAGAAACCGGGGTGAACTAGAAACTGCTGGGCTGACCTGCTGCTGCCTGGGTGAATTGCTACTGCTAGGGCAATGCTAATAGGAAAACAGGAAAAAGAACAACCTTTTCTTCCTGCATTCCAGTCTGCCTCTATTACTTCCACTTGGCAGAACCTAAGGGGAAGCCAGGTAGCAAAGGAATCTGGAAAATGTAGACTGTTTTCCCAGTTGCAGCTTTACTGAACAGAGTATAGAAGGATGGATTCGATCCAAAAGAAAACATGGGAAAATAAAGAGCCCATTAGTGGTGTCCACAGTGGGCTACATGTATCCAAGGGGATATGCAACCTGATTCACAGGAATGTGAGAATAAATTCAATTATGCTGTTATTTAACAAGACTAGAGTTTTCACACTAGTGCCTTCACTCAATCTACATAACCATTGTTAAATGTAAAGATAAGATTAACTCTGTTACCAAAAAACCTATATTCCAGAGTCGACCTTGATAAGATAACAAGTTATTATTGGTAGTATGCTACTTAGCAGATATTTTCTTAAAAACAAATACCATTAATTTGACCCTTCAAGATAACAGTGACATTTTAGCAAGAAACAGCTTTTCAAAAGAAGCCTCATATAAAGAAAATTTGTGAGAGAATATTTCTATCATTGTGTTACTTTGTTGGCAAAGTTGATATCTAATCAAATGTTTTCATTTGTACAAATAATCTCAAAATACACCAGCCAAAACACTTTCCAAATGAAAAATTCTAGTGTATTTTCAATGTGTTTTGTAAAAATATAAATATAGACTACCTTTTCATATTTTTCAGGACAATGACATTAGAGAATTTGGAACTTTGCTAGCTGAATTTTGTCAAAAACCACTCATAATTGGTGGATGAAACTAAAAAATGAATTCAGGACTTAAATAAAACCCATGACACACTTACTTCATTTTGGACCTCTGGATTATTATTAGTGATCTTTAAAAAAATTAAAGCAGCAATTAACACAAATGTAAAGTTAGCTGAACCTAAAACCCAGTTTTTATATCACTATACATAACGTATTAAACTGAGATTTTAAAATAAAAAAAGTTTGGTTTTAGCAAAAAATCATTAATTTAAGTGAAAGCAAAATACTTTATATTAGTGAATACATAAAGTATTCATCTCACTTTTTCTTATTTTTAATTTCCCTTGTTTATCATTTAAATTTAAACATTAGTTCAGCAATATGTAGATATGTTATGAACACATAAATACTCTAGAGGGTCTGTGTGAGCAAATCTGGTTATTTTAAATCTAATGAGCTATGCAATAGGATGTATAACCAAAAACGATTGGAAAGAACTGTTACAAGATAAATAGGCATATTAAAAATGTAGAGCTTATTTGTGTAAAAATGATTTGAATTGGGCAGTATCCAATGTAACAGACAGAAAGGAGCTCCAAGGACCTGTACAAAATGAAAAGCTTTTATAAGCAGAAGGGAGCAGGAACAGACATTAAACTAGACCAAAAAAGTGGTTTGGTTACTTACTGCAAGGTCACTTTCCTTTAGGGGATCACAGGGGTCTCTCAGGCAAATGACCTAACTAGTGTGGTCAGGCAAAACCTGATAAACTTGTTTGAGATTACATTTCTGGAAGAGCTGAACTGTAATTAAGTCTCAGTGTGGTAACATGGGACTTAGCATAAGCGATTCCGTTTTGGGCCGTTTGGTAGTTGTGATGTTATACTGTTTTTAATTCCTAAATATAAATTATTTAATAACCTAAAGAATATCCAAAAATAAGTAGACTAAGAGATTTGAAAGCTTTTATTTTCTAAAAAGTTACAGCATTTAACATATGTTTTACTTACTTCAGGACTAAATATTCTAGATATTTGTATACATGAAGTGCTTTGAAGAATAGGTGACTGACTTCCAGCCATTACTTCATTATTTTATGAAATCAGTCATAGTCTGATTTTGGTTTTCTAAATTTCTCAAATGTGTGTGTACGCGTGTGTACGTGTGTGTGTGTGTGTGTGTGTGTGTGTGTGTGTAACTTAATTTATAAAAATATATAACTTTCTATTAGTAAAACTTTAGTCTATTAGTAAAATATATATTTGACTTCATATATTTTCATGTTTCCTAATTAACTGCATACTTGCATATTTGTTCTTAAGTAGTTAGAAGACATAAACAAGTCACTCTACCTATTCAGGCCTCATGCCCTTCACTTTTTAATGAAGGGATTGGCATAGATATCAAAGGACCCTTTCAAGCCTCAAATTTTTGGTATTACATAGAAAACTAATCTAGAATGGGGCTTTTCAAAATATTTCATTAAATTTCAGAATTCCA
Organism: Mustela nigripes; assembly: GCF_022355385.1. Classification (NCBI taxonomy): domain Eukaryota; kingdom Metazoa; phylum Chordata; class Mammalia; order Carnivora; family Mustelidae; genus Mustela; species Mustela nigripes. The sequence goes on from NC_081558.1 coordinate 172,331,148, forward strand.
GTGAGCTGACTTTCAGAGTTTTAGTGGCTGGCAGTGTTCCCAGTGCCTGCAATAGAAGCATTAACTTTTCTCCTGGTCCGCTTGAAGAGATACTCCAAAACAAAACTTCACCATTGTTGCGTGTTCCTGGGAGGGGCAGGAAAGGAACTCATAAGACTACTTTCTAAGTCTTGAGAAACTTTTAAAGAGTCCTAACATGCTACATGCCCAAAGATGCCATCATGTAAATCTATCTTGTGTACTATTTCCACCTGCTTCATGTACAGACCATTATTGCCTGTCAGCTTGCCTTTTTCCTCCACCATCTTGGGATGATCTCTGGCTTTGGGGCTTGTACACTTGAAGGGTTTAGACCTAGTCTTTCTTCCTGTCTTTCTCTCCACACTAAGATACCCTTGCAGGTTCCTTGAAAGTGAAAGAACATGGCCATTTCAGGGATGTTTGTTTTGTGTCTGCTCCACCAGCAGCCGGCACTGCCCCAATCCTACAATGAGAGTTTGGAGTCTAAGGCATGAAAAACAGCTTGTAAGAATTTCAGAGACTCATAAAATTTGTAAACTAATGATCTAGACCTTTCATTTTCTTTGGAAAGGTGGCAACCCAAAATTGCATGGAGCCAAAACGAATTTTTAAGACACAAGGAAATGCCTTTATTTAGGCTTTCATTCCTTGAAATGTTAGACAACTTGTCACTCTCCGGTAGAAAAATAAAAAAAATTTTTAAATTAAAAAAAAAAAGACCTCTGTGTATGGAATAAAATGGCCTTCAAAGAGGCAAAATAAGATCATCTGGTCTGTGACAGGGGTAGAATGACACTGCTACAAGGCAATGGCAGACAATGGCTATGAGGAGAGACAGGATAAAATGGGTACAGGGCCAAAAAGACAAAGAGAAACAACCCACTGGGAATGGTTATAAGTCCTTTCCTGTGTAATACAGTAGAGGAAAAAAACAAACAAACAGAGGCACTAATAGCTCAGTAGACAGACTTTGGTTGAAAATCTATAAAACAAGTAAATGGCCAAGTACATCCAAACGCTGGGTCGGCCTGGGGGATAAAACATGTCTGCTCCCAAATACCTCACTCCATTACTTTGGTACTTAAAATGTCTACTCTTATTCAGTCCTTGGGGTGGTACCATTATCTCAAGAATGCAAACGTTATAAATTAATTAAAAGGGATGAAAGGAAGTTTTTAATTAAAAAACATGGATTTTTAAAATTATTTGCTACTTTGGAAATCCAAAAGTGAAGTCCTAGGAGAAGCTACTGCAGGAAGATACGTTTTAATGGAGCCACCCAGTCACTTACTAAAATATAATCTTATTTAATTCTCTTAATGTTACATAACACTTTTCTGTAGTTTCCCTTTTTATTCTTGTCTCTGATTCTTGCCTCTTCCCATTGATATACATAAATACAGAAGCATATTTTGTTTACCATTTTATACCCAGTGCCTGCACATTGCTGAGCACATGGTAAGCTCAGAAGACACATTTGTTAAATGCCTGATAAGTGAATGAATGAATGAGTGATTTAAGGAAAGAATAATATAGAGAAAGATTCAGAGATGTGTATTTGTGTACATTTGAAAAAGATAAGCCTAGGTAAGTTGCTGGGAACATGGAGAAAAAAAAAAGTAAGGAGTTTGGACAATGGGTACCTAAAGTCAGAAGAGAAGGAGGGTTACCAAAAATAAATGTCCCATTTTCTCCAGTATTGGTCCTGGAAATAAATTTACTTACTATGCCTTAATTGGGAGGTGCAGGGTATTACTGTATTTCAGAACTATTGAAAAGGCCTTGGAATGAGGCATGAGCAGCACTGCTTTTGTATTTGGCCTGGGCCTCTACCAAAAATATCCCTTGTGCTTTGCAAGAAATGTTACAGAACTGGGTGCTCTGAAATGCCTGCTTTTAATTTACAGAAATAACAAGCATTTTGCTCAACTCCATGGTGGTCCTTATTAAGCAAGTGTAAGCGTTGGATGCTAGTGAAGTCCTGTCTATGTGCCGTGGTGGTGCTTTTTTCATGACTGGCTCCAAAGTTCCTGTGTAGAAAATGAGCAGAAAGAAACCTTGACAGTTTTCAAATTTAGTAACAATTTCATCATTTAATTCAGTATTTGAAGTAAAGAGAGGGCAAAAAAGCTGTTTGGGGAATACTTTGACTTGCCTGTCTTACCCTCAAAGAGGTTGGATGTGATAAAGGGATACAGAATATAAACAGCCCTAAAGGTTCCAAATCTTCTAAAGCTATAAATTTGTTTGGTTCATTTGTTGTTTCTTCTTCTTCTTCTTCTTCTTCTTCTTCTTCTTCTTCTTCTTCTTCTTCTTCTTCTTCTTCTTCTTCTTCTTCTTCTTCTTTCTTC
>NC_081558.1:172333619-172337258 GCF_022355385.1 Mustela nigripes
TCTCCTTCTCCTTCTCCTTCTTCTTCTCCTCCTTCTCCTTCATTGCCATTGTTGCTCTGGCTGTGTTTTATTTTATTTTGTTTTGTACCCTGGAAGGAATAAATCTCGGCTTACCCAAAAGCAAGATGAAGACTCAACACATAAGCCCCATTTTATTTTTAAAGGAAATTCTGTGTGTTCCTCCTATTTATGTCTTTTTTTTTTTTCAGAATTTAATCTTTGCTATTTCTTATTTCAAAGCTAATCATTTACCACCTAATTTTAAGTTGCATAATGGTCCAGGAATACTACTAATATTTTTAGAGGAAAAATTTAATGAAGGACAAAATAGTATTCATAGATTTATGAAAGAAAGGTGAAGAAAAGAAGAGGACCTCATTGGACATTTCATATTCAGCTTTATCAAAGTTCTAGCCTTTGTGTCTAGGCTAGAAACTTCCTTAAGGACACAGCTTTCTTTTTTGTGTATTCTCATATTTCCCAGGGTGGCAAAAGGGTATTTTAATGACTTCCCTTTTGTAAGGTCCACGGTTTCTAATTGTGTGCATCATACACTATGTGAGTTAGGTATTCATTCTTGGGAGATCAGAGAAAGTCTGGCTCCTTTGAAGGCTCATGAGAAGTTCCAGTTTTTGAAAGGCCTTTCAACATGAAGTCTTCACCAGACCAAGTACAAATTCTGGAAAGTAAAATAGGAAGAACTAGTTTTCTTTTTGTCTGTGCTTCTGATTATATATTTACACACAACTAGAATATAAGTTTTAGGGTATAACTAAATGGGTTAATTATTTAAAATAATTCTATTCAAAATGATTTGTTTATTCCTTGTCAGTGCCACCAGATAACTGCATCAAGTAATATCCCTGTTGCTCAATCTAATGAAATCATGTCAGGCCCTACCATACTTTACTTAATTAATAACATCTATTGACACAGTTGCTTTACTACCTAAGTCCTGACACAGTCTCTTTCCTAAGCTTCAGAACCAACGTTATCTATTCTTTCTCTTGTTCCTTTGTTAGAGATTAGTCTCCATTGCTGTGTCTTCCTCATCTTCTTGGCCACTAGGACTTGAATGTCTCAGGGTTATCTTTGAACATTGTCTCTTCTTTGTTTCACTCACTCTCTATTTTCACCTAACTAATCTCCTTCAGTCTCATGGTTTTGAATACATCAGCATCTCCTAATTGTACTTTCTTGATTCCCTAAACCCCAGACTCTAATATCCAGCTGACTCTTCAAAAGATTCCCTGGAATGGCTAATATAGTAAAGCTCAAATTTAGCATTTTTTAAATGGAATGTGTGATCTCCCCTAAAACATTTTCCCAAATCTGTTCCTTCCGCAACTTCTTTATCTTAATAAATACCATTTTCATCCTTCTACTTACCAAAGGCAAAACTTTCAGAGTCATCTTCAACTCTCCTTTATCAAATGCCCCGCATTCACCCCATCAGCAAATTCTTCCACTACCTCCCTTTGATTTCTCCTACAATAATCCCAACTCTTCATCTTTACTCCCTTGTATTTTACCAATAACATTCATATGGGATCCCTTGTCCCCATACTTGTTCCCATGCCTGTTTTGACATGGTGCCTGAGGGATACTTTTTAAAAATTAGGTCAAATCCGCAAGCTCTGCGACACTCAGACACCCCCGATCTTTCTGTGACCCTGCAGGACCTAGGGCACACTGACCCCGCATGGGCTTTGCCCTGTTTTAGCCTCTGGAGCGATGGTGTCGCAGAGCTTGCAGGTACTGGAACGGGAAAGACGGCTACAGAGACAGAGCTGACAGTAAGCTCACAGCTCAGGGTTACCTTCAACCGGTCGCAGGCTCGGTGAGCTCGGAGCGCGGCCGGAGGTCAGGCAGACGGGAGTGACTGGGCGCTGTTCTCTGAGGGCGCACTGAGGAGTGGGGCCCCGGGCTCTCGGCTCCTCTGAGCTGGAGACCAGAAGGCCGCCATTTGTATTCCAGACCTCCAGAACTCTACAGAAAGCGCTCAGGGAACAAAAGCTCCTGAAAGCAAACAGGAGCAGATTACTCAGCCCCTGGTAAGGGTGGTGCAATTCGCCCTGAGGCAAAAACACTTGAGAATCAATACACCAGGCCCCTCCCCCAGAAGATCAACAAGAAATCCAGCCAAGACCAAGTTCACCTACCAAGGAGTGCGGTTTCAATACCAAGGAGAGCAGCAGAATTCCAGAGGAGGAGAAAGCAAAGCATGGAACTCATGGCTTTCTCCCTGTGATATTTTTAGTCTTTCAGTTAATTTAATTTTTTTCTTTTTCATTTTTTTCTCTTCTTCTGCTAAAATGTTTTTATGACTTTTACCCTTTTCTTTTTTAACGTTTTTTAAACTAGTTTATCTAATATATATATTTTTACTTTTTTATATTTTTCTTTATTCATTTTCTTTTTTTAAAATTCTTTTCATTTCTTTTTTTTCTTTTTTTTCTTTCTTTCTTTTTGAACCTCTTTTTATCCCCTTTCTCCCCCCTCATGATTGAGGATCTCTTCTGATTTGGTTAAAGCATATTTTGCTGGGGTTGTTGCCACCCTTTTAGTATTTTACTTGCTCCTTCATATACTCTTATCTGGACAAAATGACAAGGCGGAAAAATTCAACACAATAAAAAGAACAAGAGGCAGTACTGAAGGCTAGGGACCTAATCAATACAGACATTGGTAATATGTCAGATCTAGAGTTCAGAATGACAATTCTCAAGGTTCTAGCCAGAATCGAAAAAGGCATGGAAGATATTAGAGAAACCCTCTCGAGAGATATAAAAGCCCTTTCTGGAGAAATAAAAGAACTAAAATCTAACCAAGTTGTAATCAAAAAAGCTATTAATGAGGCGCAATCAAAAATGGAGGCTCTCACTGCTAGGATAAATGAGAAAATAGATAAATGAAGAAAGAATTAGTGATATAGAAGACCAAATGACAGAGAATAAAGAAGCTGAGCAAAAGAGGGACAAACAGCTACTGGACCACGAGGAGAGAATTCGAGAGATAAGTGACACCATAAGATGAAACAACATTAGAATAATTGGAAGTCCAGAAGAAGAAGAAAGAGAGAGGGGAGCAAAAGGTATACTGGAGAGAATTATTGGGGAGAATTTCCCCAATATGGCGAAGGGAACGAGCATCAAAATTCAGGAGGTTCAGAGAACGCCTCTCAAAATCAATAAGAATAGGCCCACAACTCCATCACCTAATAATAAAATTTACAAGTCTCAGTGACAAAGAGAAAATCCTGAAAGCAGCCCGGGAAAAGAAGTCTGTAACATACAAGGGTAAAAACATTAGATTGGCAGCGGACCTATCCACAGAGACCTGGCAGGCCAGAAAGAACTGGCATGATATATTTAGAGCACTAAACGAGAAAAACATGCAGCCAAGAATAATATATCCAGCTAGGCTATCATTGAAAATAGAAGGAGAGATTAAAAGCTTCCAGGACAAACAAAAACTGAAAGAATTTGCAAACACCAAACCAGCTCTACAGGAAATATTGAAAGGGGTCCTCTAAGCAAAGAGAGAGCTTACAAGTGGTAGATCAGAAAGGAACAGAGACAATATCCAGTAACAGTCACCTTACAGGCAATACAATGGCACTAAATTCATATCTCTCAA
>NC_081558.1:172342258-172371399 GCF_022355385.1 Mustela nigripes
TGATTCACAGACCTGTACCCCTGGGGATAAAAATATATGTTTATAAAAAATAAAAAATTATATTAAAAAAAAAAGGATTATTCACCACGACCAAGTGGGATTTATTCCAGGGCTGCAAGGTTGGTTCAACATCCGCAAATCAGTCAATGTGATACAAAACATCAATAAAAGAAAGAACAAGAACCATATGATACTCTCAATAGATGCTGTAAAAGCATTTGACAAAGTACAGCATCCCTTCCTGATCAAAAATTAGGTCAAATCATGTTTTTTTTCATGAGGTGATTTCCTATCTCAGCATGAAATCCAAACCCCTTATCATGACTGTGACTGTGACTATCCATTATCAACATGATCTGGCTCTCTGCTGCCTCTTTCTAATCACATCCTCTTCTTGTCTTCTCTCCTTTGCTCAAGGTAGACGTGGTTTCCTGCAGTTCTGGTGATGGTCCCACATTAAAACCTTTGTACTAGGTGTTCCCTACACTAGAATTAACTCTTCTATGAGATTTCCACATGGCTCACCTCATCATTTCTTTCAAGACTCTTTTCAAATATTTTCTTACCAGAAAGGGTGTCCTTTCCACCTTATTGTAAAGTGCCACAAAGCTTCCCTATTACTCTCATTATCTATCTGCCTTAGCTTGCTTCATTTTTTTCATTGAACTTATAATCACTTGTATATAGATTTTAAAAATTATTTTATTTTGGATGCCTGGGCGGCTCAGTGGGTTAAGAAGCTGCCTTCGGCTCAGGTCATGATCTCAGAGTCCTGGTATCAAGCCCCACATCGGGCTCTCTGCTCAGCAGGGAGCCTGCTTCTCTCTCTCTCTCTCTGCCTGCCTCTCCATCTACTTGTGATCTCTCTCTATCAAATACATAAATAAAATATTTAAAAAAATTATTTTATTTTGTCTCCCTTCACTAGAAAACAAAAATAAGCAATATAATATCATGAATCAGAAATTGAATTTGTTTTGCTCATTAATCTATGCCAGTGGTAAATCATGTCCCTGGTACTCAAAAAATATTTGATGAGTAGAATTTTAATAGACCATATACAAAATGTATACTTATTTAATAAATTTCAAGTTATAAAAATGAGATTTAACATTTAAGTGAGTTTATACTTAATCAAACTCTGTTGATGCTTAATAACTCATATACAAAATGACTTACAGGTTAAGAGTAGAAAAAATATGAACATCTGTTTTCAAATTGGAACAATCAGTGTTCAAATTTTGATTCTACCTTTTACTAGTCAACACTTTTGGCAAGTTCCTTATTTTCTTAGAACTTCAGTTTTCTAATGTGTTAAAACTGAGCAGAGTATTAATCTTGGTTGTGAAGATTATTCACATCCGTTAGAAGTTTGTATAGAATAGATGGTATTAGCAGCAGCAATAGTAATGATAGTAATAGGTTTTCCCTAACTCAAAGAGTATGCAAGTACTTCTTTAGAGACTAAGCATTACAAGGATTTCAAAAATACATTGAAAATAGGCTTCCCCACAATCCCTGCCTGGACTTAGATCTAAAATAAATGGAAATGGTGAGGACAGATGGTGCCAAGACTACTGAGGCCACTATAATCCTAAGAATCTCTGAAGACAAGAGCCTCATTCTGGAGTAGCCTAGGAGTTTCACTCTAGATCACCCCCATTCAAAGAACACTCAGGACATCAGCTCATTCTCATTCCAACAACAATGCCAGAAATCTTTTACCATAGAGAAGATCTAAATCTCAGGGGAGAATGAGAACTGACCCAGTCCTCCAGTGCCTCTCAATAGCCAGGATTATACTCAGTGAACATGAACTGACTGATCAAGTAAATGGAATATAGTGTTTACACATGTGAAATAGTGTCTTTGACATCTACACTCAGGAAATGTTCCTTTCCAATAAACATATTAAAGCAAAAGATGCATGATTCTTCTTAAACTTAGTGCTTACTCCTTTATTTCATTTGTTATTATTTCTCCTTCTTGATCGCTCTTCCTCTCCCTTTAAATTCTCATTCCACCAATGAAAAGCAGAAGGGTACATCCCCATACATGGTCAACTCATATACCTTTAAGAATGTGGTTTTTTTCCTCTGTTAGAGAGGTAGGTGTACTGGAAAATAACATATCTTAAATGATGAAAAGTAAGAGATCTTAGCTGATAGTCAAAAAGAAAATGTCCCTTATTTCTGTTGACCTTTTCACTGGAACAAAGTACCAGCCATAGTCAACAAGTGTTGATGTGTTCTAAAGGAAAGTCCAGAGGAGTCCAAGCAACCTTACAAAACTCCAACTGTTCACAGAAAGAAGGTAGAGACATAGGTGTTGTTGGTTTAGTTTGATTTTTGATGGGACTTGGGTGTATAGGTGGAGAACCAGTCACTGGGCAGAGCTCAAGGAACCATTTCATTGAGTATAAATAACCCTTGCAAGGATCACAATTGCTCCCTGAAAGAGCTCACCATGGCTGCCTGCCACCCCAAAGCTAAATACTTTCTTTTTAAAATAAAAAACATATATACAACTGTGATTATAGAATTATGACTTGCATGGTGAGACTTCATCCAGTCATTTTACCTTACTGAGCCAGTCATTGGAAGGCCAAAAATGTTCCAACTCCAAGGCAATGTGTAATACTGCTGTAAGCTTCACAATACCGCCCAGGATTACCCTTGTCCAGGAGCCAGACCAAACTTTACCTGGCCAAAATCTCACAAGAATTAATGGTTTTTAAGAGAAGGTCACTGGCAGGACCTTAGGAAATGAGATCCCAAGACATGGAACTAATTGTCCAACAGAAGAGATTTCACATAGAGAAAGAGCTACTTCCTTGTTTGGCTAGTAGGATATGTGAAGGGAACAGAGCCCAGGAATGCTCAAACGTTTCTGAAAGTCCTTTATGTGGTTTGAGTTAGGTGAAAGAGTTTTTGTCTCTGATCACTTAGGATTAAATAAATTTCTAAATAAATATTATTTATGAAATTTCATTCTTTTCTTTCTTCAAAGAGATTCTGTATGTTGACTGAAATCTTGTGCCATGAGAAAATGAACATATGGAAAACTCACTGCAATTTTTTAGTTAAAAGGGAGAGCAGGAGCCTCTTTTGCTACTAGGTAATATGTGTGTTTCTTTACTTGTTCATACCATATTCTGCAAATAGACACCTGGTTTTTCAATTAGGACATCAAAGTTACTAATTAGATTGCAAGTTCCTTGAAGGCAGGGAACTCATCTTGTGGCTTTCTGTAACTCTTACTTTGCCTCTCAAGATGTATGAGCATACTAAACACCAAGGATATCTTCCATGAAGCAGATTGACCAGTAGGCACATTAGATTAATATATACAAAATCTGAAGTTCTTTTGACATACTGATATACAAAAGAAAGAAGAAAATCTCCTATTTTTTCCCCTCCTTTTCAAAAGAGTCATCTAGATTGTGCTCTCTATGCCAGGAGTGGTGGTTGGGCTAGGAGATAGAATATACAAGGATGACACATTTTCTGCCTTGCATAGTGTAGTCTGATGGAGGGTGGAGGGTTGAGGTGGAGAAATAATATATAATTACCAAAATTATAATTAGGTATAAGAAGGACCAGCTTAGAGATATTAAGAAAATGCTGAGAACTTCAACAAGTTTTGCCTGAGGAAAATGGGAAAATCTTCAAAAAGAAGTTATCTTAGATTTTAAAAAACCATAGAGGGTGTGTGCATTCTTAGAAAATACCCTTTTGCCTACTGTTTCCTTTCTTACCAATTCCAGTTCCAATTTTTTAAATTAAAATTACTAAAGGAGAGCAAAGGAAGGCAGCATGTTGCAACATACTTAGGAATTTGTTGGGTCTATCTATAGACCACTAGACACCAATAGCCCATTTTACTGAGACTTCCAATATATTAAAAACTTTAAAATATCAAAACAATGTTCTCAAAATTGTGGAACATTAAAAAAATTATTAAAGTAATATTTTAATACAAAAATACTATGTAATATAATTGTAATACTTAAAAGAAAATTGTAAGAGTTATTATAAATATTTTCCATAATATGCTCTTCAAAATTGAGGCTCAATAATGACCACAAGTACAACATTCAATGAAAAATATGTTTATAACCTTATTTGAAGATTGTGTGAAAGTCTAAATTTCAAATACCTTCATGAATGTAAGGCATGGGTCACATAGCCCTCTTGATCCATTAATATGATAATTCCAAAATTCAGAGACCTGCTGTGCAGTTTGAAGAAAATTACTTTAAGGCAAGGATTCAAGGATATGATACCAAAAAATTCCAGTAGAAAATGAAAATTTACAAAGTCTTGGGTATCCAATGTTATCAACTAATGACTTGGGCCAAGATTATGATATAATATATATACTGGTAGAGGAGGTACACTGAATAGAGCATACAAGATTAATATATAATTCACTAGATTGGTAGCACCACAACTTCTTAATATTAACAAAGAGAGTTCAAGTACACAAAAATAATAGGTAAAGTATCAACAATTTAAATATTGTGTCCTATTTGTATACTCAGTTGATTAAAACAATGGAGAAGGAGTGCAATAAATGACATAGTAGGTACTTTTCCCAGTGATCCTATAAGACTTCTAATGATCATATCTCTCGAAGAGTCAGAACAGACCTCATCAAATCTGAGATACCTCAAGAGGTATCATCTACTCCTTAAGGAAAAAGGTCCTCATAACTAAACTTATGTCTCATTTGTGATAATCATTATGAATCCTTGCTCTTCTGAGGATAAACCATATGGTCTTACATATTTGACTTTAAAAAATTTTCTTTTTTTTTTTCTTTACACCTTCATCAGTGACTTTTCTAATTTTTTTAAAATTATGTTTTGTTAGTCTCCATACAGTACATTTATTAGTTTTTGATGTAGTGGTTCCATGATTCATTGTTTGTGTATAACACCCAGTGCTCCAAGCAATACATGCCCTCCTTAATACCCATCACTGGACTAGCCCATCCCCTGCACACCCTCCCCTCTGAAAGCCTCAGTTTGTTTCTTGGAGTCCATAGCCCATCATAGTTTGTCTCCCCCTCCAATTTCCCCCCCTTCATTTTCCCCTTCCTTCTCCTAATGTACTCCATGTTATTCCTTATGTTCTGCAAGTAAATGAAACCATATGATAATTGACTATCTCTGCTTGACTTATTTCACTCAGCTTAATCTCCTCCAGTCCCATCCATATTGATGCAAGAATAGGATATTCATCTTTTCTAATGGTTGATAATATTTCATTGTATATATGGACCACATCCTCTTTATTCATTCATCTGTTGAAGGGCATCTCGGCTCTTTCCACCGTTTGGCTGTTGTGGACATTGCTGCTATGAACATTGGGATGTATATGACCCTTCTTTTCACTGCACCTGTACCTTTGGGGTAAATACCCAGTAGTGTAATTACTGGGTAATAGAGTAGCACTATTTTTAATTTTTTGAAGAACCTCCACACTGCTTTCCAAAGTAGCTGCACCAACTTGCACTTCCATTAACAATGTAAGAGCATTCCCCTTTCTCCACAATCTCTCCAACATTTGTTGTTTCTTGCCTTGTCAATTGTTGCCATTCTAACTAGTGTAAGGTGGTATCTTAATGTGGTTTTGATTTTAATTTCCCGGATGGCTAATGATGATGACCATTTTTTCATGTGTCTGTTAAGGATTTGTATATCTTCTTTTGAGAAGTGTCTGTTCATGACTTCTGCATTTTTTTTTACTTGATTATTTGTTTTTGGGTGGCACAAAAACAGACACGTAGATTAATGGAACAGAATAGAGATCCCAGCTATGGACCCTCAATTCTATGGTCAAATAGTCTTTGATGAAGCAGGAAAAAATATCCAATGGAAAAAAGACAGTCTCTTCAATAAATGGTGCTGGGAAAAATGGACAGCTATATTCAGAAGAATGAAACTCAACCATTCTCTTACACCATACACAAAGATAAACTCAAAATGGATGAAAGACCTCAATATGAGAAAGGAATCTATCAATATCTTGGAGGAGAACATAGGCAGCAACCTCTTCAACACTGGTCACAGCAACTTCTTTCCAGACATGTCTTCCAAAGCAAGGGAAACAAAAGCCAAAATGAACTTTTGGGACTTCACGATAAAAAGCTTCCACACGGTAAAGGAAACATTCAACAAAACAAAGAGGCAATCCATGGGATAGGAGAAGATATTTGCAAATGACTATATAGACAAAGGGCTAATATCCAAGTTCTATAAAGAACTTCTCAAACTCAAGAAAAAAAAAAGTATTTCTAACTTACCATTGGTCAGTTCACCAGTCTTTTGCATTAAGAAAATATATGAGTTTTTTTTTCCCTGGGTAAAAATTACCCCCAAACTTGGTGATTTAAGAAAATACACATTTGCTATACTGCAGTTTCTGTGGACCAGGACTCTAGGCATGGTTGAACAAGATGCCTCTAGCTCAATGCTTCTCACAAGGCTGAAATCAAGGTGTTAGTAGTGGTTGCCATCATTTCAGGGCTACTGGGGAGGATTCACTTCCAGTCTACTTCACACAGCTGCTGGCAATCATTAGGTCCTCAAAGGTATCAAGTTTTCACTATCTTTTGGACAACTCCCAACATGGCAGCTGGTAGGCTTGAGAGAGGGATGGAGGATGTGGGTGTGTGCCCAAAACTGAAATCACAGTCTTTTTGTAACCTAATCTTTGATAACTTTTGTGGAATTCTATTTATTAGATGTAGTAGCCAGCCTATGCTCAAGAAGAAGGGATTATACAAGGTCATGAATATCAAGAGGTATGAATCACTGGAGACCATCTTAGAGGCTGTGTACCATAAAGAGGTAGAAGTAAAATTTGAATGGTATTGCAACCCATAAGATTAACACAGGAAGAGACCTTGTGAATCTCTCCGTCTGGATGGACTGTCTCCTCCACTTCCCATCCAGAGTTATGTCGTAGTTTGAAATAGAGACTTGTTTCTCTATCATGCCATCTCTAAAAGAATGGAACTTTTCAAAGTCAATCCATGACTGACACCCTGACCTAAAGGTGACTGACGTGACACCTTGACTGACACCTTGACTGACAAGTCAGTGACACCCTGACTGACACCCTGACATGTGTACAAACAAATTATACTTCTGCATAAAAATAAAGAAAGTAAAATAGGACTAGACCTGTGTTTCTCATGTTTCATACCATTTTCTAAAAAGCATGATTTAGACTATTAAATTAACTTCTGAGGAATGTGCACCACGGTGAAAAAGAAATTTCATTTTTCACAGTTCTTGGCCTGTCTGTATGTATGTCTGGAACCTAAACACTGAGCAATTTCAAATTGTTGCCTCTTATTTCCTCTTTAATAAACATTGAAGAGAATGAAAAGGAAGAATATATTTTCTCAGTTTTATCATGTTTCTCTCTTCATGTCCCTTCCATTACTCCCCTGTCTGCAGATCCATTCACCTCAGTAAAGTTCAAAGATATTGATTATATTGTTCCATGTAAGGCAGTTTTATGAAAATTACCTTGCTTCCTGTACAAGGTTGTTTTCAGTGGTAACAATGACTTTATTAAGTAATAAATTCCTCAGTGATAACTTGACACCTATGAAGTTTCAACTTTTAAACTTTCACCATAAGCCATCTACCAAAAGGAATTTAGATCATTTAACAATAGTAAAAGATACTTTTTCACCTGCTTCTAAGTCAAACATAGTTTAACACATTTGCATCTTTTTTTTTCCGAAAAGAAATAGACTTTTGGATACAACCCAAGTGTAAACAATTTCTGCCACAACATTTTGCTAAATTAAAATACGGTCTGAATGGTCTTGAATGCACATTAAATAGTCTACATTTCCATGTTTTCTAACTCCAAAATCTGAGTTTTATTTGTATGTTAGATATCTGATAGATATTCCACAAATATCTCAAACTCAAGATACCTCAAAATGGGGGCGCCTGGGTGGCTCAGTGGGTTAAGCCGCTGCCTTCGGCTCAGGTCATGATCTCAGGGTCCTGGGATCGAGTCCCGCATCGGGCTCTCTGCTCAGCAGGGAGCCTGCTTCCCCCTCTCTCTCTGCCTGCCTCTCCATCTACTTGTGATTTCTCTCTGTCAAATAAATAAAATCTTAAAAAAAAAAAAAAAAAAAAGATACCTCAAAATGAACTCCTTCTCCTCCCCCACCAAAATCAACTTGTAGAAGTGGATGTGTTAGTAGTAATTATTTAATAATCCCAACTCAATTTATAGAAGTTCAAGGAGATCCATACAATATAGATGACTTGACCAATGTATCTGGGCTTAGAGACCAGCTGGTGTCTCTACCTTCCTGGACCTTCATTCTTTTGATTCTTCTGTTTTTATCAATGTATCATTAAAGACTCTACTCACCTCAAACCATTAAAGTCAAATTTAGCTCCTCCTTTTTCTCCTTACCCAATCGCCTGCCAAGTCTTACTATTAACACCTTGATGCTGCTTTCATTCCCTCTCTCACCATACTCATTTATGGCCTTATATCTTACCCAGAGCTGTTGAACCAGTCTTCTAATTAATTACCTTGACTTCAATCTTCATCCATTCTAGACTACTCCAGGTGACAATTAAAGTGATGTCTTCCTCACACACAGTTTTGGCCATGTTATGGAAGGGTTCTAAAGCCTTGAGTGTCTTTCCACTGTCAACTAGATAAAACATTTTAGTGTTGTGGGGTCTACATAGTCAAATTCCTATAAATATTCTCTACCATATTTTCTATAGTTCAGTAACACTGTCTTCTCTAAAAACTATTTCCAGAAAATACCTCATACTCCTTCAATTGTGTTCACATCATTTCTTCTGCCTGGAATAACACTTATTTTCAATGTTGTGAAGTCCTTACCAATTATCCAACTAACATGAGCATTACTTTATCTGAAAATGCCTTGGAATTGTTTCTGCATTACTTGTGGCTCTTATTATATGCTTTCTAGCTTTAGAGGTCTATAACTCCTCCTTTAACCTTTGCTATATTATAAGTTTCCTATGGACAGTGACCACTTATTTTCCAGCTCTGTTCTCCCTATATGTGAATGATGTGGTTCTTATCCCCAACAGGACTCAATAAAAGTTTATTGGATTAATAAACTTGACCTATCTGTGGAATGAAATCTAAAGTTTTTAAGATAGATGGATGTCCATTTTGTTTCCAAGCACTTCATTATGGATACAGTTATACCTTTAAGATATTACAAATTTGGTTCCAGACCACTGCAATGAACCAAATATCCTAATAATGCAAATGAACATTTTGGTTTCCCAGTGTATATAAAAGTTATGTTTTTGCTATACTATAGCCTGTTACGTATATAATTGACTTATGTCTAAAAAAGGGGCATATACTTTAATTAAAAAATACTTTATTTCTAAAAAAACAAAAATGCTAACCATTAAGGTGCCTTGGTGTCTAAGTTGGTTAAGCATCTTCCTTCAGCTTAAGACATGGTCCCAAGGTCCCAAAATTGGGTCCCACATTGGTCTCCCTGCACTGTAGGATGTCTGCCTCTGCCCTCCTCCCACTCTTTCTTACAATATCTCTCTCCATGTTTCTCTTAAATAAATAAAAAAAATCTTAAAAACAAATGCTAACCATCATCTGAGCTTTCAACAAGTCATAATCTTTTTGCTAATGGAGGGTCTTGCCTTGATGTTGATGGCTGCTGACTCACCAGGGCAGTGGTTGCTGAAGACTGGGATAGTAGTTGCAATTCTTAAAATAAGACAACAGTGAAGTTTGCCTCAACAGTTGCCTCTTCCTCCCATGGATGATTTCTCTATAGCATGTGATGCTGTTCGATAGCATTTTTATCCATTGCTGAACTTCTTTCAAATTGGAGTCAAACCTTCCAAACCCTGCTTCTTCTTTATCACATCAGTTTATGAAATATCCTAAATCTTGTGTTTTCATTTCAACAGTCTCTCAGCATCTTCACCAGGAATAGTTTCTGAATCAAAAAACTGCTTTCTTTTCTTATCCATAAGAAGCAACTCTTTATGTGTTGAAATCTTATCATGAGATTGAATCAACTTAGTCACATCTTCAGGCTCCACTTCTAATTCTAGCTCTCTTGCTATTTCACTACAGGTGCAGCTACTTCTTCCACTGATGTCTTGAACCCCTATGCTTCATCCATGAGGGTAAGAATCAACTTCTTCCAAAATACTCTTCATATTGATATTTTGCTCTCTTTCCATGAATCACAATGCTCTTAATGGCAGATAAAATGGTGAATCTTTTCCAGAAAGTTTTCAATTGACATTGCTCAGATCCCTCAGATGAATCACTATGTATGGCAGCTTAAAAAACTGAAACAATTCCTTGATTCATGGACTATAGAATCAGTGTTGTGTTAGGAGACATGAAAACACATTAATCTCATAGCACATCTCCATCAGAGCTCCTGGTGACCAGGTTCATTGAGTAGTAATATTCTGAAAGGAGTTTTTTGTTTGTTTGTTTGTTTGTTTTTCCTGAGCAGTAATCTCAACCATGAGCTTAAAATATTCAATAAACGATGATGTAATCAAATGGGATATTATTCAACCTTTGTTGTTCTATTTAGAGAGGACAGGCAGAGTAGATTTAGCATCATTCTTGAAGGCCCTAGGATTTTTGGAATGGTAAATGAGCTTTGGCTTCAACTTAAAGTCACCAACTGCATTAGCTCCTAACAAGAGTCTACCTGTCCTTTGAAACTGGCACCAGGCTTCTCCATTCTGGCTCTGACAGTCATTTTTCCAGGAAAAGGCCATTTTGTCTACATTGAAAATCTGTTGTCTAGTGTAGCCACCTTCATGAATTACCTCTATGATATCTGGATAACTTGCTACACAGTTTCTACATCAACTCTTGCTGCTTTACCTGGCACTTTTATGTAATGGAGAAAGCTTCTTTTCTCAAACCTCATGAACCAACCTCTGCTAGATTCCAGCTTTTCTTCTGAAGCTTCTTCACTTCTCTCAGACTTCATAGAATTGAAGGGAATTAGGGTCTTGCTCTGGTTTAGGCTTTGGTTAAGGGAGTGCTGTGGCTGATTTGATCTTCTCTCCAGACTACTAAAACTTTCTCCATATCTGGGATAATGATGTTTTGTTTTCTTATCATTCATGTGTTCTGAAAAATCACTTTTAATTTTCTTCAAGATTTTTGCTTTTTTTTTTTAAGATTTTATTTATTTATTTGACAGAGAGAGATCACAAGTAGACAGAGAGACAGGCAAAGAGAGAGGGGGAGGCAGGCTCCCTGCCAAGCAGAGAGCCCAATGTGGGGCTCGATCCCAGGACCCTGAGATCATGACCTGAGCCAAAGCCAGAGGCTTAACTCACTGAGCTGTCGCCCTCGGCCCGCAAGAACGACAATCAACCTGGTATGGTGTTAATGCTTCATCTGTTTATTTCGTCAACTTCCTTAGCTTATATGCAGCAGGGTGACCAATAAGGGGCCAAGCAATGGGGAGAGCCAATGAGAGTCCTGTTACTATGCTGATTAAATTTGAAACAGCCAATGACTATGTCCTCCTTTAGGTGGGCTTCACCAGAACATTCGTTGTTTACTTGCAGCGTATTTTGTTGGCAGTGAGCCAAGCGCCATCTTGTAATGGCGGGGATTTTCCCAGCCGGACGCGGTCCCCGACATCTCCCCCTTTTTTGTTTTATGGCAGAGATCGTGCCTGTCTTATGTCATCAGTAGCAGAAAACATCCTTACCTGTCATCAGACACAAGGTATCGATGATCTCTGTCCTGTCTTAGGTTGGTATGTTTCTCTACTGATCTTACCCATCTTTGACTACTGATCTAGCATGCTTAGCCATATCTGGGGAGATGTCCCAGCCTCTATTGACATAAGGGCTTGTACTATAGCTCAGCTCTGCTCTCACTGCTGTGTTCTCTATTGGCGAACTTTTCTGAATAGAAGCAGAATGCCAATAGAAGGAGGACAAGAAGACCAATTGTGCCAGCCCATTGTTTGGTGAACTGGAACATATTGCTGAATGTTTGAAATAGCTCTGGGAGGGAAGCTGGTTGCCCACGCGTACTATTTACTCGCGTTATCTCAGCTAGAAGGATTCATGTGAAATTTTGAAAATTGTCAGACCAAGCACCCTGCAAATACTGGGAGAGCTGTTGGGAGGAATTCCTGGCCTTATTAAATTGAGAGAATTTTACAGGGATAACACAAAGGGCGGGGTAGGAAACGAGGCAACCAACACTCATAATATCTGCCAGGATGTCTACTTGTTCTTGCAGTAGGTCCACTCATTGATTGAGAATTAATAAACCAGCCTTAAGGTGGGCATTCAACTGCAACTGCGTTTGTAAGGCAGCTGCAGTACCCTCAGTTAAAGTATTTAAGGCCTCTGCTGTTGGTACCACAGTGGCCAATGCCATGGCATCAGCTGTAGCTGCCACAGCGGAGGCTGCAACAGCGGCTATTATGGCAGCAGTGATTCCAAAGTCTCTATTTTGTCGTAAGAGAAGAACTATGGATACATCATCTGTAATAGAAACAGGGACTGGAATGTTAGTGGGAATACGTATGACAACAGCAGAGCGAAAGTTGGTACCGTTCCAGCATTGGGATAAGGAGCAATTGCCATTTGAGCAATTGAGACGATCATCATCAAGATTGCTGCCATTAAAGAGGAGGAAAAGAAAAGGAGGGGCTATGCAAACAGGCGTTAATAGCTGACTCACATCTCGGCTTATGTCCCCCAAGGCATCCTCTGACCAGAGTCCATATAGCTAATGTTCCGGGCGGCAATGGTTTGCTTTTATCTCTTTTCTTAAGATCCTCTCCTAAATGGTCCCATTGCAGAATATTTAACAAACCCTCATCCAAAAACCAAGGTGCAACAGTTTCTACTGTAGTTAGAAATGCTCTGGTGGTTTTTTATTTCAGAGGTGCACCGTTGGCTTTGAGAAGGTCCTTTAAAGAACCCTCCAATCTAGATTTTGATAATTCAGAACCCATCTGGCTGCTTAAGTTAATTTCACAAGTGATAAGAAAATCCCGGCTCTATGGCCACCCCACTTCTTGTTGTGATCTTGTAAAATCCTAGCTCTATGGCCGCCTCGCTTCTTGTTGCGGTCTTGTACAAGATTCCCAACACTTTGATCGTGGTCCCTTCCTTGCTTACCTGTGGTTTTTCTCCTTGCAAGGTTTACTACTCGTTAACAATTCCCAGGTTTCAGCACCATTTGTCGCCCTCGGCCCGCAAGAACGACAATCAGCCTGGTATGGTGTTAATGCTTCATCTGTTTATTTCGTCAACTTCCTTAGCTTATATGCAGCAGGGTGACCAATAAGGGGCCAAGCAATGGGGAGAGCCAATGAGAGTCCTGTTACTATGTTGATTAAATTTGAAACAGCCAATGACTATGTCCTCCTTTAGGCAGGCTTCACCAGAACATTCATTTTTACTTGCAGCATATTTTGCTGGCAGTGAGCCAAGCGCCATCTCGTAATGGCAGGGACTTTCCCATCCAGAGGCAGTCCCCGACACTGAGCTACCCAGGCACCCCAAGACTTTTGCTTTATATTCATGAGTTGGCTAGCTGTTTGGCACAGGGGCCTAGCTTTCTGCCTCTGAGCTTTCAACATGCCCTCCTCACTAAGCTCAATCATTTCTAGCTTTTGATTTAAAGTGAGAGATGTGCAAGTCTTCCTTTCACTTGAACACTTAGAGTTCATTATAGTGTTATTATTTTACCTAATTACAATATTATTGTATTTTAGGGAATAGGAAACCCTAGAAGAGAGAGAGAGAGAGAGAGAAAAGTGAATAGCACTTCTTTGGTGGGACAGTCAGGACACACACATTTATCAATTTTGTCTTCTTATATGGGCATGATTCATGGTGCTACAAAACAATTACAATAGAAACATTAAACATCACAGATCACAAATCACCATAGCAAATATAATGAAAAATTTGAAATAATGAAAGAATTACCAAAATATGGCACAGAAACATGAAGTGAGCAAATGCTGTTGGAAAATGGTGCCAGTAGATAAGTTAGTTGCAGGTTTGCCACAAACCTTCAATTTGTTTTTAAAAAAAAAAAATGTAATATCTGTAATGCATAATAAAACCAAGTATGTCTTGCTAGAAACTTCCTTTATAGCTCTCTTAAAAGCCTCTTTTGAAGGCAGTTACTCTTCCATTTGCCTCTGTTTTATCCTTGGTTTTACTCAGAAGAAGGTGATAAGGCCAATGCTTGCAACAGGTGAACAAGGCTGGTGGTATTACAGTCCTAGCATGGTATGTACTTTCCTCCCACTTAATACTGAGATGAAGGTCACATCAGGCATGGCATTGCAGGAAAGTTGTTAAGCAATTACCTATTTATGTTCTCTAGATTTTGAAATTGGTTTTACTATCATCCGGCCTTCTACATTTAACAACCTCTAAGAATTTTCTCAGAACTGTCAATCACAAGCACAGGGCCTCTTGGGTCTAGACTCAACCCTGCCATCCCATCCACTTTTTCAAAGGATTAATTAGTTCTGTTCTATCCAACTGAATTGTCTCTTCTCACCTCTCAGTGTAAGTAGGGAGTACCCAATCACTAGGTTTTAAATCTCTTATGTTTTTGTCTTTAGTCCACAAATAACATTTCTTTTATCATTCTTTTTCATTTCCCAAACCTCTTAGAAACTTTGGAAGGTGAAACAATAGAAACTGTAACAGATGCATTTTTTAAGATTAAAAAAAATATTTTAAATATTCTTGTTGGAGGCCAAGAATTATATCTTGTCAATAGCATTTCATGGTTGAGTCATTCAGCCAAGCCACAGGCAAACCTTCCCTTATAGGTTTCACCTCATTACATTTGGATTTATTCAAAGTAGAGTAAGTGAGGTTGAACTGTCCAAAATGTTATATGAGCCTAAGAGAAGGAAAGAAAATGCATCTCAGATTAGCACAATTACCCAATTCAAGCATGACCTTTACTTCTATTTCAATGGTATGTTATATTGTTAGTCACCTTATAATGCTAAATATATTTCATTGGTCTTGAGCTATGAAGCATTACTGGAGATCATCCCACAATGATTATAATGATGCATTATAAATACATAGCTAACTTCAGCTGGGCCTTCAACACTGCTCAACAGCTCCTTTCATTTTTAATTTACCACTGTATTGACTTACCTACATATGGCAAATGTTTTAGATTCTCTCAGAACCCCCGTATTGTCTCACTTCCTATATTCAGATGGTTACTTCACTATTTACTATGAGCCTCAAGACTACTTAATATACTCTTAACTATAACTTTACTAATCTCCTCAAATTTTCTTTTCACAGTTAATGCTTTTTCACAAATAGTCAGTTTCCTTTTCTTCTGCTTACCCTTAGGAGTACATTCCCCACTGTCCGCTTTGAAGTTAGGCATGGCCATGTGAATTGCTTTGGCCAATGGAATGTAAATGGATCTTTTCCAGATGGAAGTTTTAAGTCAATAGTCAATTGACACATCCTCTTTCCCTCAGTCAGAGTTCTTGACACAACTCCAGATTCTGGCTGTTCTGTTTTGCAGATTCTTGATACCTAGGTGGGACAGATCCCCAGTCTATGCACGTGAACACGAATCATGAGCAAAAAATAAGTCTTTGTGGTATTGAGCCTCTGAAATTTTGGGGTAGTTTGTTATTGTAACAAAAACCTGGTATCGGGAAAAATGGTAGAATAGGGATCTCCAAAAGCTTGTTCTTTTACAAAAGTAGTGAATAAACTAGCAAAGGCGGTCAAAATCAGCTTTATCAGAACTCTGGCAACTGACCAATGAAGTAAATGCTTAACAACAACAACAACAAAATCTGGGTCTCAATAAGGAGGTTTGTGACATTTTTAACTCATCCTTTCCTCTTTCTCTGCTCTCAGCTCAGGGGTAGCCTTGGAGACAATAAGCCACATTTCTAGTACAGGTTTCTGGTACCAGAGGCAGCAGAACAAAACTCATTCTCAAAGAATTATGGCTATTTTAACCTGTCTAGTGGCTCCCTGAAGGACCACCTCAAGGGCTTAACTTTTAGTTTGCCTAACTCAGAAAAATCCCCAGCTGAGGTGACTACTCAGAGGGCATTTGTCAAAACTTTTAAGGGCAAATAAATTGGCAGCTGCCACCTGGGGCGAGGAATAACAAGACAAATAATAAACTGAAAAGCTTGGCAGAAAAGGCTGGATATTGAAATGATTGGTAGAAGAACTCTTAAATAAATGGAAAGCTATTCTGTATTTATGGAATGCAAGACTTAATATGGTTAAGTTAGCAGTGCTCTTCAAATTGATCTATAGATTCTATGCTACCAAATTCTAATTCCTTTTTTTGCTGAAATAGACAAGCTGATTCTAAAATTCATATTGAATTGGAAAGAACCTCAAATAGCCAAAGCAATCTTGAAAAAAAAGTACAAATTTGGAGGACTCACACTTCTTAATTTCAAGACTTGATGCAGAGCTATGGTAATCACAATAGTGTGGGATTGTAAATGGCAGACATATAGACCAATGGAATAGGACTGAGAATGCAGAAAAAAACTCATACATCTATAATCAATTAATTCTTGATAAGTGTGCCAAGAAAATGGGGAAAGAATAATTTCTTCAACATATAGTTGGAACAACTGAATAACCACATGCAAAAGAATGATTTTGGACTCTTACCTCATACAATATATATAGAAATCAACTGAAAATGGATCAAAGATTTAAATGTATGATCTAAAACATAACACTCTTAGAAGAAAACATCGGTGTAAATCTCAAGTTTCTTTAATTTAGCGATGTATTCTTAGATAAGATGCCAAAAGCACAAATGACAGAAGAAAAAACAAGTTGGATTTTGTCAAAATTCAAAGCTTATGTATCAAAGGACACATCCAATAAAGTGAAAAGATAACCCACAGAATGACTGAAAGCATTGCAGATCTCCTATTTGATAAGGGTCTAGTATCCATAAGATAAAGAATTCTTATAACTCAACAACAAAAGACAAACAATTAAAAATGGGTAGAGAGAGTCAAATATCATATGGTTTCACTTATTTGTGGAGCATAACAAATAGCATGGAGGAAAAGGGAAGTTAGAGAGGAGATGGGAGTTGGGGGAAATTGGAAGGGGAGGTGAACCATGAGAGACTATGGACTTTGAAAAACAATCTGAGGGGTTTGAAGCAGTGAGGGGTGGGAGGTTGGGGGAACCAGGTGGTGGGTATTAGAGAGGGCACTTATTGCATGGAGCACTGGGTGTGGTGCAAAAACAATGAATACTGTCACACTGAAAATAAATAAATAAATAAATAAATAAATAAAATTTTTAAAAAAGAATCTGATGCTAAATAAATAAATAAATAAAATCTTTAAAAAAATGGAGATAGGGACTTGAATAGACTTTTTTCAAAAGCAGAAAATGTATGACCAATCAGGGCATGAACAAATATACAACATTATTAATCTTTAGGGAAATGCAAATCAAAATCACAGTGAAAGCTTCACACCCACTAGGAAGGTAATAATAGTAAAAATAATAAAATGGAGAAGAACAAATGTTCATGAGAATGGAGAGAAACTGGAACCCTCTTACACTGCTGGTGGGAATATAAACTTATCCAGCCACTGTGGGAAACACTTTGGCAATTCTTTTAAACGTTCAACATAGAATTACCATATGACCCAGCAATTTCACTTGGGTGGAATCCAAGAGAAAGTAAGAGTTCAAACAGAAACTTGTACATGAATGTTCCTAGCAGAATTTTCACAGTAGCCAAAAAGTGGAACAATCTAAATATTAATCAACTGGCAAATGAATATACGTAATGTGTTTTATCCATACAGTGCATTATTCAGCTATAGGAAGGAATGAAGTGATGATACAAGACATAACATGATGAACCTTGAATACATTATGCTAAGTGAAAGAAGTCCAACACAAAAGGTCACTTATTGCATGATTCCATTTATATGAAATGTCCAACATTAATGTCCAACATTAATCTGGATTAATGTTCTCCAGGAGTTGAGGAAAAGGAAGTTTGAGAAAGTGACTGCTTAGTAGGAATAGGGTTACTTTTTGGCATAATGAAAATGTTCTGGAATTAGACAGTTGTGATGCTTTTACAACATTGTGAATATACTAAGAGCTACTGAATTGTGCCCATTAAAATGGTTGAAATACAGATTTTACCACAGGAGAAAAAAGTGGTTTAAAAAAATAATAATAATAATAAACCTTAGGCTATCCTTATACTTTGCCTCTCTATTTTTATCATTCTCTCATCTCAGAAAATACATACACACACACACACACACACATGCAATCTTTCTTTCCTTACAGAGCTACTCCATCTGCCAGAACCTTTGTATCATACCTGTCTGTTTAATCTGTCCTCTTGTGCCATTAGTCATTCCTCATTTCCAAATTCTTTCTTCAACTACTTCCCCTATACCATAAACAACAATGTCTAAATCTTCCTTACCTTAAAAATAAGAAAACCAAAACAATTCCTTTAGTATTTTTCTCTCGTCATTCTTCTATTTGTGTTCCTTCGCTGCACCTAACAAAATATTTAAGGCCAACCCTATGCTCTCTCCTTCTAATTCATTGACTTTCCATTAGTCCTCAAAACTTATCTGGGCTCTGAACCTTTCACTAATCTAATGAAACATTATGAATATATTGGCAAAATCATCCTTCTTACTTTTCAGTCTCTACTGATATAACTGCAGTGTTTGAAACCATATGTCCCTCCTTTCAATTTTCTTTTCTTGGCCCTGGTGACACTATGCTCACCCGTCTCTTTCTTGTCTATCTAAACTGTTCTTCTTAGTCTCTTCTGCTGACCTCTCTTTCTCAACCTTGCTTTAGAGAAAACATGTAGCCAGGTTCTGTCTTTAGCCATGTTCATGGCCATCAACTGCCTTGTGTAAAGGTGATATCATTCTTTAAGGATTAATTAAATTTTACTTTCTCCATGAGGACTCTCCAAACCTCCCAAATTAAATTAATATATTTTTGTACTTCTCTCATAGTACTTTTCATGGTATCTTGTCTTATGATAATTATGTCATATACCCCAGTGTATGGTTTTCGATGGGATTGAGTTCTTCATCTCTACATGTCAATTATCACCTAGTATAATGCCTACAATCTCATAATGTTGGATAAATTGCATTTTTATTTTCCTCATCTCTAAGAAGTGAACAACTACAATGTTAAATCAGTATCAGACTTAAGTCAATGAACCATATTAGATATGTATAAAAGTAAATTTAAGGGATTCCTAATCACTCTTCCACAAAGTACCTCTATGGATCCCCTGAAAATATAATTCATGCAGATACACATGATTTAGTATCTGATTGATCAACTATGGATTCTATTCCAGTACTGCTCTTTGAAGATAGGATTATAGACATAATCAAATATGTCAGAAGGTATTTACATTCTCTAAATACTTTAAAACCACTAGTATAGAAGGCAAGGAAATATTTCTGAGAAATCTCATTCAGAGATATGAACTTGCACAATGTGCCAGTCTTTTTTTTTTTTTAAGATTTTATTTATTTATTTGACAGAGAGAGAGAGATATCACAAGTAGGCAGAGCAGCAGACAGAGCAAGAGAGAGGGGAAAGTAGGCTCCCCACTGCAGAGAGCCCACCGCATGGCTCGATCCCAGGGCCCTGAGATCATGACCCAAGCTGAAGGCAGAAGCTTAACCCACTGAGCCAACCACCCAGGTGCCCCAATGTGCCAGTCTTTTAAAACTGTCTTCAGAATTACCTATGATTCATGACTTCAAGCAATATTACTAAGCACCTATTGAGGGAGTTGAAGAAAATAAATACATGAACAAAATCATTTCAGAAAGTGAGTATTGCTATGAAGAACACAAAGTTGAATGAAAGAATAGAAAGTGATAGAACAGAAGATGCATCATGCTTTGTGATGAGGAGATTGTGTGGATATAACATTTAAACTGAGATTTGAAAGCCTTGGAAGCAAAGATCTAGCAATAGAGTTGTGTTAGTAGAGGGAGCAACAGCTGAAAAGCTTTAAGACAGAAATTTTGTCTTGTCTTGTGCCAGGCCAGGAGACATTATAGCTGGAATATGGTGGGTTTGCGGCACTTGGTGAGGTATAACCCCTAGATGGGGACAGGACTGTATTGTAGGTGACACTATCATGTTGGGCTTTTATTCTCTGAGTAAGAGGAAAGCACTGGAGGAATTTAAATGGGTGACAAATGTGATTTGGTCTATCTTTTTAAAATTATATTTTGGCTTCTATGTAAATTTAGAATGAATAGATGTAGGGAAGCAGAACACAATGGCAGACCAGAAAGAGATAACGGTGCATTAGGCAATCATAGATGTAAATGCAAGGATTTGGTTGTAAGAAATCTGCACTTATTTTCTGATTTTCCTTTCCCCTACTTCCTCTTTCATTTCTTTCTCGTGTTTGTCTTTCATTAGGCTAAGTAAATAAGAACTTTTGCTCCTAATAAATGCACAGGGACTGCTCCTTTAAACACAAAGACCTAAGAAATTTAAACAAGGATGTAACAAGGGAGCGTGCATGTATTAGATTTTCTTTAGATCTGTCGATCTGTTTTCTTGAGAGAGTGGGCATATGGACTGGAGCTTATTTCCATGACTAGATTACAGCCTCATAGAACAAAGCCCACCTACATATACAATCTCTTTTTCAGTGATTGCATCTTGTTTATAACATACAATTTTTCTTTAATTATGTTAGCTGGATATTTGTCGTTTAGAACAGAAAAATAAAGCAACAAGAAGCATCTAATTTGTTTCAACAACTTTGCTATTTGGCAGATTTCTAAAATCCACATATGCTAATGTTTGTGTTAATTGCTTAATACCAGGATACTTGTCAGAACCAAATACTTTTATAATTAATTATTTAAAACCCATCTAACACAACAGCATGAATGAAAGCATGAATGGTTTGAAACTTTTCCTGTGATATTTTCTTTTTTTCTAATTGTATTTTAGTAATAATTAATTTGGAGAGAAACTGTATAATGACACATTTAAATAGCCTACCAATGTGTAAAATGCTTATTCACTATGATGAAGATAATTTATCAGATAATTAACAAATATATACTAAGCATTTACCATGCTCTCGGACATGTGTCTGAGACATTATAAGATAACTGGAAGAAAACATAACAAATACACATAAGCTTGTTAGCTCTAAAGTATATGATACTTCTTATTTCCAGCAATAATATTTTTTCAATGTAAATGAAAATCCATTGTCTAGTTAAAATATACAAAAATTACAATGGGTAAAATTAAATCTGACATTCTCATGCTCTTACATGCCCTCTGCTCAAGTTCTTCTCAGCCAATTCAATAATTGCCTTTAATAAATCAGAACAGAAAAAAATCTTCTGTTCTTGGCAATAGAAATGGTTCTGACACTGGCAGACATGATTTTTCTGGATATGATCCTTCTTCTGTCTCATATTTTATCAGCTTCTTGAATTTATACATAATATCCCTCTCCACTGTGGTAATAAAGTTGAACATTTTACTATCAGGATCTTCATGAGGAAGTCTGTAAGCTCATGGTCTTCTAAATACAGAGGCAGGACCACGTTTCCCTTTTTGTTGGCTGCCCAAGATACCATGAAACACATGAGACTAAAGAACAGCATCATAGGTGATAAAGCTAAAAGCAAGAGATGAATCCTTACCCCAAATTATCCCATTATAAATATCATTACCACCTAGGACAACATAGAGAAAACCCAGCATGTACCTTTTAGAGAGAACTTTACTGAGGCTCCCCTAAACTCCATGGACAATAAAATGGAGAGGTTGTTTGAGACCTTCAGTAGAGTCTCCATATGCATTTCTTTATGGGCTGTACTGTACCTTTGGTCACACCACCATATTGTCATGCACTGTGGTGGCAGTGTCACTGACATAGTGTCCATATATGAAGCTTATGAATTCGCACATGCCTTGTTATGTCTGGAATTGACTGGCTATCACTTGACAAGCTACCTCAAGCAGAAAATGGTTATAGGTTCACTAATCTAGCTGAGAATAGAACTGACATGAGCCTGAAGAGATCCTGAAGAGAAGCTATACTGCTGTGGACTTTCATTAGGAGATGGCTACCATTACTTTTGACTCCTTCAAGAAGAGCTACAAGCTCCTTAATGATCAGTTGATCACTGCTGATAGTAAAAAACTTGGGTTTCCAAAGGCTTTCTGTCGACCATCCTTTCTTGGTAAGAAATCCTGTGGCATTCATGAGGCTACTTTAAACTCAATCATGAAGTGTGTTGTTGATTTTTTAAAAAATGACCTATATGTCAGAAGAGTACTATCTGGTTATTAACTATGTGCTCTTGCATTGCTAACTGAATATAGAAAGAAATCACAGCCTTGTCACTCACACAAGGAAAATGAAAATAATTGCTCCATCTTCCAGAAAATGGAAATTAATAAGAATGACTATGAATGAGTCTGGTCCATCCTTTTTCTATCACAGATGATTCTAAATGAACTGCTAACAGATGTGTAGCATTTACTCCATGTCTTTCCAAGTGTAAATATATCCTAGTAAATATATACATTTCATAACCATATGATATTTTTAATGAATTGGCTGCTTTTTGCCTTTAACTCTGTTTACCCCAGGTTTTCTATAATTAGTATTTGCCTATTATATTTTTTAACACATCTACTTTAAGTCTTACTGCATCTTAATGCTTTTGTAAATACCATAAAGTTGGATGTTTCTTTATCCAATCTGACAGTCACTTTAACGTGGTGAGTATAAATCATTTATATTTGTTGTGCTTGCTGATATTTTTGGTCTTATTGCTGCTATTCTCTTCTTTTATACTTCAATTTGTTCCACCTTTTGTAGAATCCCTACTTTTATACCTTCTTCCTTCTTTTTAAATTGTGACTTAAGAGCATCTATATGTTCCACCTTGTGTTCTTTTCATATTCCACCTACCTATTATCTTGTTAGTGTTATCTAGAATGTTAACTGAACTATTATAGAATATGTCTTCATTGTCTTATGTTTTGCCTTAATTATTTAAAAAATATCTTCAGACTCTTCTAAGACTTATGAGTACTTCATACCTCAACTCCTCTAATATTCATTTCTCTTCCTATTTGAAAACTTCTACCCACAGGGTTTTCAATGTAAGTTATTCTATTTCATATTTTTGAAACAATGTTTGCTAAAATATGTGTTTTAGACATTTACATGTAAAAAATAATTTTTATAAATATAAAACTATAAATTGAAAATTATTTTTCTTTAATAGTTATTAGATATTGCTCCATTGTCTTCTTACATTCAATGTTTTTATAGGACATTTGGCATCAGTCTGATTTCTTATTTCTTTGTAGGTGAGGCACTTGTTCATTCTACAGCCTTTTAGAATTTTTTTTTTAATTTTTTGCTCATCTTTTCTCTCTTTCTTTTTCTTTCTTTCTTTCTTTTTTTTTTTTTCTTTTTTACATTCTTATATTTTTACCAATATTTGCCTAAGTGCAAGTTTTTCTTTTTTGGCATCTATGAAATTTTTTTATTCTAAATTTGTCCCTTTTCTTATTTTAGAAAATATTTGTACCACTCCATTTTTATTTCTTTCTTTTGATCTCTTATTACCCAGATATTGGTACTTCTGCTGTTGTCTACTATATCTCTTAACTTTTCTTTCTAATTCACAGTTACTTCCTTGTTCCCTACTTTAATCTCAGAGTTTCCCAGGCTTATTCCAATTTACTAATATAGTATTTAGTCACATATTATTCCATTATTTATCTCAATTATTGTGTTCTTATTTATCTATCATATTTTCATAGCTAATTTTCCATATGGTTCTTTTTTAATTATTTTTAAAATTTTTGTTTCATATTTTTAGTATCTCCCTCTCTCTCTTTTAGTATGGTTACTATTTTTCTCCACAATTTGTGGTCTTTCCATTCTTCTGCTCCTGCTTTTTTTGGTTTATGTTTTTAAGTCTGGCATTTTCCTTTGAAGTAGTGGTACTCTTTGGATGTTCTATTATTGTGTGAGCTTATATTCTCCCTGAGAATAAAAGTCTCTCTGATATTCCTGATAATATCAGGCTCTTATGGTGGAGCATCCCACAAGCAAAGAATCACATTTGTTACCATCTCACCAAGCAACACTTTAGGTCAGGGTTTAATTTTTAAACTTTCAATGAGAAATAATATGGGGAGGAGAAAATACCATTAGATGAGAATTCATATGCCCTATGGACTTAAAAGAGGGGAAATAAAAGAGGCAAACGTCTGTCATTGCTCACCAGTTTATCCAACCACTGATCTCATCAAAGCTTCTGAGCTGCTCTTTGGATATTATAACAATTTAGACCATTGCCTCAGATTTTTGCAGAATGGAGGAAAACAATGATTCTATCAAGGCAGCAGAAGGGTAAAAAACTGAGAAGGCTGTTAACCACTTCTTAGTAACACAGACATTCTCTCCTAAAACAGCTGCCTTTTACCCCACACTGCAGCAATCTCTGCCACATCAGCCAAAATAGCCCTCATTCTCACAAGATTGTCTCATGTTTTTAAACAAATTGAGTTCATGTTTCTTCAGTTTTGATTTGTGAGAAAGTAACTATAACCCTATGATAATTACTACATTGCTAGGAACAGGAAGTTCATCCAAATAAAGATAAAAATGAAACACTATAAATATCCATGAATAGGGCAATGGTTAAATTAGTCATGATATATTTATATTATGGAATACTCTTAATGTGGTAAGAAAAAAAAATCAGGTAGATTTAAATGCATTGATAGTGAAAAGAGGTCATAATTTTTAATATAAATGAAACAGGAAAATATTTATTTATAATATGTTATTTAATAAAATTTTTGTGGATATATGTGTGCTTATAAGCATAGGAAAAGTCTGAATGGATATATACTTAATGAAAATTGTCAGAGTGAGGTAAAAAATCAGGAGAGACTTTCACTTTCTGCTTTACATATATTTCAAGTGTTTGAATGCTATCTAAGTATTTATTATATAGCAAATGACAAATCTACAAACAGATGGAAAAGTTTTAACCAGATGGGGCAGAAGACTTACAGGCTGCAACTTTATTCTTCTTATGTGTTCTATATATTGTATATGTCTCCTTTCTGTCTCTTTTCCACAAAAGCAAATCCTTCCCTTGTGCTATATCCTGGGAAACTTTCAGTTTTTGATAATATTTCTGAGTAAATAATATATTAATAAATTGCATATAAATAAAAGTATGAATGCCCAAAATAAAACTGGGGCTGTATTATGTAAGATCATAGTTTTCTTCTTCTTTTTTTTTTCAGTATCGTTATTCCAAACTGAAGCTCAGTCTCACTCAACTTTTACCTTCCACATAAGGTAGGGAAACTGTGCCTACCTTATCCATGCACTACTGTGCAAGAATCCCTCTTGATACAACCAGTTTCTTCTTCCTACTCACAACTGCCTTAGAACAAAGTTGGAAGTCCATAAAATTAGACTGTTGCATTTTATCTGGGTATCTTACTTCTGTAAAGAGTTTAGTTCTCTGAATTCCAGAAGGCCTGTGTTCACAGCTATTCATAGAAAAATAACTTCTTTCAGAAATAAAAGCAGAATAATGTTTTATACAAACATAAATTTGGAAATGTAACAACCAGTTGTCCAAGTATCTACTGAAAGGTGGTCTGTTGTTTCTCCCGCAGTTTTAATGCAGGTGGTGTAGTATCGTTTGAAGTTAATAAATTTGTTGGAACTGGGTATACTTATTATTGTTTGGTAATTTTTTCATGATTATAAACCAATGACAACCAATCAAATTTATGAAATCTGAAGGCTTCTTTATACCAGAATGGTGTTTCTAATGATCCATAAAAAAATGTGCTGCTCGTTTGCCTAAAGAAAATGCCTATCGAATTCCATAACCTATTGAATTTAGAACACTTGGCAAGATACTATCTTCTCATAGCACCCCAAATAGAGGGGAATCTTGTCAGGGATAGTCCTGGACACTGTACTACTCAAACCACATGTGACTGATTATTCTAGCTCATTTACTGTTATATTTTTCTGCTAAAACCTGCTTATTCATTTAAATGCAGTTGGCAATTGGCAATGAATTCAAACAAAAGGAAGCATAAATGAAAGTACATCATGTGGAATGACTAAGGCAAAGAGCAGCATGGACTTTAGACTTAGATAGAACTGAGTTTATATCCTAGCTCCATCACCAACTAAACTAAAATTTACTTAACTTCTCTGAGCATCAGCTTCTCGTACATAAACTGGAGATAACAATGCTTATTCTTTGGAGTGGCAAAAGAATAAATGAAATTATGTTTATAAATGCTTGGCATATAGTAGGCACTCCAAGCATGGGAGTAATTATTATTCTGTCTCTCGCCAACTTTGCCTTTCTTTATGCCTTGCCAACATGTACAAAGACTTAGCCAGCTTTTCCCATACACCCTCCTCTTTAAACCAACCCTCACTTTCCTAGGAGAGACACAGGATGCAAAATTGGTGAAATCAACAACTTGTTTGACATTTATTGGGATTTGACACCTGCAATTCCTTGTGACAGTCCTGATGTTCTGAGAACACTGACCACTGACCACTTCCATCCGGCTTAACCTAAAAAGAAGGAAAGTGAGTTGAGACTGTTCTGTTTTTTTCCAGCTGGCTAGTCACCAGCAATTCTTACCTGTTGTGGTGTTAAGTAGGGAAAAGGTAAAATCTTTAAGGTCAACAGGGCTCAATTCCAAAGAAACACAGAAAAGCTAGTTTATTTCTTTCTTTCTTTTTCTTAATTATAGGAGGAAACTTATAAAATAAGGCTTTGTTTCTGCTTCAGTGAACGCAGGCTGATATACTGCCTGGTTCCAGCTCTGTGATGTTGTGTTTTGTTCACAAGAGCCCTGAGGGAAAGCAGAACTCACGCTTCTTCCTGGGTATACCTTCCTACTCAAAGCAAAAACAACTAATAATTGTGAAATACAAAACTGAAAGATTAATTTAGGAAGTCAGTCTGTTTCTGTACTTAAATTCAGTCCCTGCTTGCTTGAATGTGTGCATGTGTGTATTTGTGTGTGTGTGTTTGACCACGTTGTTTTAAACAAGTTAAAAAAGAAAATGTAATTTTTCCATATTAATTCCTTTTGTTATTTTCTACAGAAAGATCGAAATAACTATTTCATTGCATGGGAAGTACTATGGAAAGCTTATTACAAAAGCTCTTTTTGCAAAAAC
The DNA here is from genome assembly GCF_022355385.1 of Mustela nigripes. Taxonomy (NCBI): domain Eukaryota; kingdom Metazoa; phylum Chordata; class Mammalia; order Carnivora; family Mustelidae; genus Mustela; species Mustela nigripes. The sequence goes on from NC_081558.1 coordinate 172,369,618, forward strand.
AAGAGAATATATTTACTAAATTCATGGCAAAAAAAAATTAACTCTAGGGAAAAAAGGGTTAAATAAATGCATATCCTAATTTTTTTTTATTCACCTACAAAGGAATTTGTAAGAGACAAAACTGTGAACAATTAATAATCAAAGGTCTACTTTCAGAGTTGACTTGGCCCTAAATCCTGGTCTACTTCACTCAGGAACCTCAGGATGCGACCCAACTTAGCTCTGGAATGATGAATGAAGAAGAGAAGTGAATATGTAACTTACCACATTATAAGAAAAGAAAATCATCAGCCTCAGAAAAATAAAATAAAATTCAATATCCATGTAGGATTGAAAACAAACAAACAAAAAACCTCCCAGCAAGCTATGTCCACACACATACAGAAAATTCACTGACAACGAGTATCGGCAAAAAGCTTCTTACCAACATCACAATTTAATGGTTAAAAGTATGTCCTTGAATATCAGGTACAAACGAAGAATTCCCATTATCACTGCTACTTTTAACATTGTACAGAAGATCCTAACCAGCACAGCCAAACTAGAGAAATAAATAAAATATGGAAGGATTTGAAGGAAATAAAATATTCATTAGTAGATATGGTGGTTGATTTCACAGGAAGTCTCCCAAAAAACCCATGAACAAATTCTTCAAATTAATAAGACAATTTTTAAAAATACCAGATAAAAACAGGTATACAAAAGTCAAATCTATTTCTATATACCACAACCAAGCAGCTGAAAAATGTTTATAATTTTCATAAAGATTATAGCAATACCAAATGCTTACATACTATTTTATGTTAAGGATTGTTCTATGTACCCTATATATGTAATGGGTTTAAAATATGTATGAATTCATTGGCACACCCCCTTTTGTATTCACTTCCCTCAAATGCAAGCTGGCCAAAATGATTCATTCTTTTGAGTGGAATAAGGAAGAAGTAGTGTGATGATTCTGAAATTAGGTCATAAAGGGATAGCCTCTGCCAAACTCTTCTTCTCTATCATTTGCCCTGGGGAAAGCCAGACACAGCCGCGAAATCATAAGAACACTTCAGCATCTCTGGGAGAGGCCCACATACAGAGGAACTGAGGTCTCCTGTCAATAGCCTGCACTAACTTGCCAGCCAGTGAGTAATCCAATGTAGCCCCATCATCTTGGTTGCTACATCAACACAGACCTCAAGTCCCTTCTCTCCAGCTAAGCCTATGCACCTTTTTGTCCCATAGACATTATAGGAGATAATACATGCTTATCATTGTTTTAAGCCACTAAATTTTTCAGTAATTTGTAACAAAGCAATAGATAACAATACACATTGTGTGGTCTTCACATGTCTGTAAGAAAGATACTATTCCTATAGTCAATTTACAGAGGAAGCAAGAAAAGGTTAAGTAGCATGCTTTAGGTCACACAGTGGAGATGAATAACCAATAGAGAAGGGACTCAAGAACAGCCAATTGGCTCCCAGAGTTTGTTCTTATAATGATGATATTGCACTATATCATATTTTCCTCTCTGAACTCTCAAATATATTTTATATTTTATTTAATCCCCCTTTGCATTAAATACCTCTCGCCTGCAGACTTTCAACCTCCTGATTCAATAGGGCTTAGTTGGAGCTTTTCTCTTGCTTGGATCTACTTTCCCATCATCTTTTTTTTTTTTTATTAATTTTTTTATTTTTTATAAACGTATATTTTTATCCCCAGGGGTACAGGTCTGTGAATCACCAGGTTTACACACTTCACAGCACTCACCAAAGCACATACCCTCCC
>NC_081558.1:172371799-172459446 GCF_022355385.1 Mustela nigripes
AGATTGGATTATTTGTTCTTTGGGTGTTGAGTTTGCTAAGTTCTTTATAGATTCTGGACACTAGTCCTTTATCTGATATGTCGTTTGCAAATATCTTCTCCCATTCTGTCAGTTGTCTTTTGATTTTGTTAACTGTTTCCTTTGCTGTGCAAAAGCTTTTGATCTTGATGAAATCCCAATAGTTCATTTTTTCCCTTGCTTCCCATCATCTTTTAAGAATAAAATTTCTTCTTGTCCAAGATCAAGAAAATACTGATTGTTATTTTGCCACCAGATACTGACTTGTTATTCTTGACTAAAATCCAAATTATAAACAGGATACCTCAGAACATGTTTTATTTTATTTTACTTTTTTAAAGATTTTATTTATTTATTTGACAGAGAGAGATCACAAGTAGGCAGAGAGGCAGGCAGAGAGAGAGGAAGAGAAGCAGGCTCCCTGCTGAGCAGAGAGCCTGATGCCGGACTCGATCCCAGGACCCGGAGATCATGACCTGAGCCAAAGGCAGCAGCTTAACCCACTGAGCCACCCAGGCACCCAAAACATGTTTTAAATGTATCCCTTTCAATAAGTAATAGTGTCACTTATGTGGCACTTGTGTGGCTTCCCATGATGGGTTGATCAGTTGCCTCACTCCAGATGCTTCTGAAAGTCAGCACAACTAACTAGCCTAGCTCTACCTTCCTTGGGACAAAGATCTACTCTTTGTTCAGAGATTGCAATCTATACCCACAATTCTTATCTGTTACACAAGTAATAAATTTGACTTATTGGCATCCGGTATATATAAAGAGTGGTCTTCTCATTTGATCCTTTTTTTCCAACTTCTCGATTTGCTGGAGAAAATCTTGAAATAAGTCTTTAAGTGAGAATATGTGGGAGATAAACTTTGAGTCATCACATGTCTGAAAATTCCTTCTTCCTGACTGATTTGATTGATAGTTTGCCTGGGAATAGAATTTGAAGTCACCTATCACATTCTTACCCAAATTTTGAAGAGATTGCATCATTGTCTGCTGACATCCAGTGGTTGATGATGATAATTCTGATGCCAGTATGATTCATATGCCTTCAGAAGTGATTTTTTTCATCTCTGAAAAGTTTTGGAATTTTCTCTCTATTTTGATGTTCTGAAGTTTCAGAAGAATTTTTTAGATACCAGTCATCTCATTTTTTAATAACTGTGCTAGCCATTTTGTGATCCCCTGCAATCTTAAGACTCACACTATTTGCTTTCATATATGCCATGTTTTTGCATTTTTGTTTACATCCTAGTAAATTTCCTAAACTTTATTTTCTAGTCCTTCTACTTAAAGTTTTAATGTTTATAATGATTAATGGTATGTGTCAACTTGGGTAAGCTATATTAACCAGATATTGGGTCAGAAACTAGTCTAGATGTTTCTGTGAAGTTACTGTTTTAGGTGAGATTAGCATTTAAATCAGTAGACTAGAATAAAGGAGATTTCCCTCTACAATATGGGTGGGGCTCATTCAATCAGTTGAAGACCTTATAAGAAAAAGACTGGGATCCCCCAAGGAAAAGGAAATTCTGTCTCCATACTGTCTTTGGAGTCAACTAGTAAGAGCCCTTTTCCCCTGGGTCTCCAGGCTGCTGGGCTATACTGAAGATCTTGGATTAGCCAAGTTCCTCCAATTTCATGAGCCAGTTCTTTAGAATAAATCTTCTCTTGCTCTTCACCCTCTCCATATCTCCTCCACTGATGTTTTTCTTTTAGGTTGCATTCTTCTAATATTTCTGTGATAGTTGCCCCTTGTATTTATGAAGAGAAAATGAAATTAATTGACAATCATTAATTTTATATATAAAATACCAAATGTTAATGTACATAATATTTCTGTTGTATTCCCCAAGAGTGCTTATCTCTCCTTCTCAAAGACAACAGGTATTTAACACAATATCCCCGCCCCCCACATTCTCCCTTTTTCTTCCACAGTACAATCCTGTATAGTTCTCTAAAATGAGGAAGAAAACAGACCCTCTAACTGATCATGGTCATGTACCCTTGAAGTCTTTTGTCCCCCTTCTCATGGATTTTGACTTCTTGCAGTTAAAAAGTTGAGAGCAGATTTTGAATTATCAAATGTGTTGTGGCATTTCTTTGAGGCAATGGATACCTCATGGTCTATTTTGTGTGTTAGGAGATACAAGGCCAAAGTAAAAGTATTACTGGGACCAAGAGTAAACAATATCCACTTGGTTATTAAATCAAGATAATCACCCCATCCACAGCACTTACACACCATAACATAGAGATAGTCCAATCCTCTGCTTCACTTTTTTGCCTTGCAATTTTCCCAATGCTGCTCTTTAAAAGATGCCTACTTTCAAATTTTGCCATTGTAATCTTACTGTTTGTCATTATCTGGTCAGACTTAAGGTGACAGAAACTATAAATCAAACTTTATATTTTCTTACTGAAAACACAAGAGCATCATCCAGTGGCAAATCTGTAATTGCAAAATTTTCAATTATATAGAGTAAATGCCAATTCAACATAGATAACTACATATATATGTGTGTATATATATATATATATATACATATTATAAATATATATAATATATATTCCCCTGTTTTATTTTCCTAATGAGATTTCTAGGCAAAATTGCAAGGAAATTAGATGGTTGCTTATTTCTCAGCTTCCCTTGAAACTTCCAGGCTCAGTGCTTCTAATATGTCCTATACCTGCTTCCTGAAGACTCATGTCTTCAAGACTTAGGAGATGACAGAGTTGGTGTTTCTTGGTTCTGTTTCTTATAACTAAATTCTTAGAACGAGGTCTCTAAGGGAACCAGGACATGAAGATATGAACTCCTCTAAAGAAGTATTCTTTCTCTAAAAAAACAACTCTTTAGGGGTGTCTGGGTGGCTCAGTCAGTTAAGTTTCTGTCTTCAGCTCAGCTCATGTTCTCAGAGTCCTGAGATCAAGCCCAGAGTTTGGCTCCCTGCTCAGTGGGAAGTCTCTTTGTCCCTTTCCCTCTGCTGTTTCTCCTGCTTCTGGTACTCTCTTTCTCTCAAATAAAGAAATGCAATCTTTATTTTTTAAAAAAGAAAAACTTCTTAGATTTTTCTCTCATTTCCCCAGCCATCAGTACACTTGAAGTCAAACACAAATCTCTTTTTAAACAATATGGTTAGTTTTAAACAAAGTTAGTGGTCCCAAGCCCTTAGAGTGGTTAAGTATGACTTCCAATCTATTAAAGCATGTGTGTGCACATGAACATTTTAAAATTCTCTATTGTTGAGATATTTGGTATTTTATTTATTTATTTTTTAAAGATTTACTTATGAATTTATTTGACAGAGAGGTTGAGAGTACAAGCAGGGGGGAGCAGGAAAGGGAGAAGCAGGCCACAGGCTGATCAGGGAGCCTGATGCAAGGCTTCATCCCAGGACCCTGGGATCATGACCTGAGTTGAAGGGAGACGCTTAACCATCTGAGCCACCCAGGTCTCCCGAGATAACTGGCATTTTAAAGATTTATCTTGGTATATTTAACACAATTGTAAACAATGTTTTGTAAGTGTTCAACAGTAGATTCTTTTGGAGAACTTAACTTAGCCTGGAAATTATAACATGCTGAAAAATCACCAAACCTTGTAAAAATGTGTACTTCTTCCCAAAATGTTCACTAACCTAAATATAATCTAACAGTTTTACTTAAATTCTCTGACTTAAAAGGGAAAAAATATGCCAAACCATTTGAAATGCATACAGTTTTCTAAGCCTCACCATCAGATTCCAGTATGCTGGAATGTTTAAAGTCAGTGTACGCAGTGTGGCCCCTTTGGAAGAAGTTTAAAAACTGGGAGCAAGATATTTTTGGCAGTCATTCTGTCTCTTTGAGACTTGTCTTCTGGTTTTCCTTAGTAACTTGGGTGTAGCCTGAAAGAAATGTTAGAACTGTTGAGGATGAAGAGTACAACTGTCTATTCTAGCCATCTAATTAGCTTAACATTTTTTGGAAACAAAAATGGGGCACTGTTTGTAATTTCATGTTTTTAAAAGTTAATGCACTTATCCAAAGGATTCTAGAACAACAGATTCTTGAGAAGATTTGATGCTTGATCTTCTCTTTCAGTACCCTGATCTTCATCTCTTTAACTATCCTCTGATATATGGTCCAAGAATCAACAATGCCCATGTTTCAGTGAATGTTTGTTTAAAAATATGCCTATGAACTTTGCACAAATCCTTCTCTACAGGCCCATGATACTGGAAAAATCCCGGGTAATTAAATTCATGGATGACATAGGAACCCCATCAACTTCATCTGGATCTTAAGTAATTCTAGTTTTTCCTTGCCTTTCCATTTTCGTTCTTTTGAAAGCATTTGAGACATTTATTTGCACATACACAAAAATGATACTTCAGCATTTAAGCTGGTGTTCATAATTGCAACGGCAATCTCCCATATGATCCCTATTGCTAATGAAACCCTGTGTCTCTTAAAGTTACTGGCATGTCATTTCTTTCTGTTGGAGAGTCTAAGAGGTTCAGGCCAGAATAGATAGTGTGTGCTATGGAGAGAATATATACTTTCTTCTTGCTAGTTTCCAAGTAAGGAAGAAAAAAAACATTAAATAATTTTGACTTTATTAAGTTACTGAAAATAAGATAGGATTAATACAATCCCCACATTATCCCCTATGATGCCATTTGGTGCCAAACAGGCATCCTGCCAAGCAGGATGAAGAAGTAGAGGGCTCATGGAATTTCACAAGGCTCTGATCCACATCACCATGTACAGGCTCCCTTCCCTCAGAGACATTACTTTTGTAGTTAACCTGACTTGTCCCATTTTCATGTAGTCTCCTGTCTCAATTATTTTGTTATTTTCCCCTCTGTAACAAGCATAACCAAGTATATACTTGTTTATACACTGTGAACTTTTCTCTGTGCTCTTTTCTAGAAAATTTTGTTCTTCACCACCAGAAATTCAAGAGACTATTTGGGTGCAGTAAAAAGAAGCTAACATATTACTAAGACTTATATAACCCTTTTATGAAGATTCATGGGTTATTTCTTCCACAGTAACAATAACAACATGTGGCATTAAATATTTTGATTCTTTTCTTCACCATCACGTAAATTATTTTAACACTAATAGCACTTATTTACTTATAATCAGAAACCAATAGAGATTAGTTTAGGAAATGATTCTCTTTGGAAGAAAGTAATAAAAATACTTTAAATGGCAGTATTTTATGTTCTTGCATTATGATATCCTGTACGTGAGGAAATAGCCCCGCTGGTCACTTCACTAGTATCCACAGACTTACTTTCTCAGTTATTTGCTGGACACCTATTATGTGCTAAGCACTATTTTAAAACAGGTACTTTCCTCTATTTCATGAAGTAATTAGTTGAGAAATTGAAAACTGAAGAATTAATCCTATACAAGATAAAAAAGATACATGTAATCGGTCTTGTATAAGACAAAAGAGATACATAAGGAAGTTCTGAATAAAAAGCTGTACAATGAATGCCAATATAGTTAATGGAACTTATTGGTATACATTTTTATACTGAAAACATTTTAATAAAAATATTGGTCTAAAAGAAAATAATTGTTTTCTAAAATTGTTCCAAGCCTATAATTACTAAGGCTAGCTAACAAAAATTAGAATTCTCCCCCACCTTTTTGGAAATTTAATAAAATGCAGACTTCAATGAAATATTTCTGGTAATGAAAATGACATGGGCAGTTTTTCAAGTTGCAATGAATATGATTCAGATTAAAAATAAATATAAGATTTCGGCCAAGATACCCAGGCCAGACCACCCATTTCCATGTGGGAACAATAGGACATACATGGAAGATTTCAGTTTTCAAAAGGTTAACTAAGCTGACATTATAGAAGACCTCACTAACTATGTTCTGTTAAGAAAAGTATATTTGAGGACACTAAAAAAATATGGCAATTGAGCAAGGGTAAAAAGGCCTAAATAAAGGCCCACATGCTTCTATACTACCACATTCAGATACAGGAATATGTATATAACTGGATGATACCTAATTTTAGTGAATCTTAGTTTAGATTTTTCAGCTTTGGGTGAAATGTCCTGGCCATCTGTAGAACTTGTACTAAAAATTATAGCCAATGTGTACATACTTAATAGCATTTTAATTTAGGTATTTTACTGACATTTATCATTATATTTTACACATTCTCTTTCAATTATTTCCCTGATTATTTATATTAATGTCTCCTACATATTTATTGGAGGAAGTAAAGTTTAAGCTGAAACCTGAACAATGATTGAAAGGTGGAAAATACCCAAAGAAAGTAGAAAATGATATCTAGACAAGGGAATGGCATATATGGAAGCCCAGATGAAATAGACCATATTATATGAAGAACCTGAGATTAGTTCAGTAATGCTGGACTATAGAGTTCAAAAATATGAGAGTGTGACCCTGGATACAATTGGGCATTAAGGGCCAGTACGTAGAGAGATTTATAAGCCAAGTTTCAGTTTTGGCTTTGTTATTATTGTTATTATTATTAAAGTATAGTTGACACACATTGTTACATTAATTTTAGGTGTATAATATAGTGATTCAACAACTTTACATGTTATGTTGTACTCACCACAAGTGTAGCTGCCATCTGTCACCATAAAATAGCATTACAGTACCACTGATTATATTCCCTATGCTGTGCCTTTCATCTCTGTGATTTATCCACTCCATAACTGGAAGCCTGTACCTTCCGTGCTCCTTTACCCATTTAGCCCATCTCTCCACCCACCTCCCTTATGGCAACCACCAGTTTGTTCTTTATATTTGTGGGTCTGTTTCTGCTTTTCACTTTTGTGTGTGCTTGTTGGTTTGTTTTGATTTTTAGATTCCACATGTAAGTGAAATTAAGTGATTCTTGTCTTTGACTCATTTCACTTAGCATAATATCCTCTAAGTCCATCCACATTGTCTCAAATGGCAAGATCTCATTCTTTTGTTATGACTGAGTAGTATTTTGCTGCATCCATATACCACATTTTCTTTACCATTCATTTATGGATGGACACTTGGGCTGTTTCCATAACTTGGCTATTGAAAATAATCTTTCCTGCAATAAACATAGAAGCACATATATCTTTTTAAATTAATATTTCATTTTCTTTGGGTAAATACTCAGTAGCAGAATTACTGCATCATATGATATTTCTATTTTTAATTTTTTGAGGACTCTCCATACTGTTTCCACAGTGACACACCAATTTATATTCCCCTCAACAGTGCATGAGAGTTCCCTTTTCTCCATGTTCTTACCAACACTTATTATTTCTCATCTTTGTGATTCTAGCCCTTCTAACAGGTGTAAAGTGATATTGCATTCTGGTTTTGATTTGCATTTCCCTGATGATTAGTGATGTTGAACATCTTTTCATGTGTCTATTGGCCATCTGTATGTCATCTTTAAAAAATGTCTGTTCGTGTTATCTGTGCATTTTAATCAGATAATTGTGTGTGTGTGTGTGTGTGTGCATGCTCACGTGTGTGTGTATGCATATGTGTGTATGTGTGTGTGTGTTGAGTTGTATAAGTTCTTTACATATTTTGGACATTAACATCTTATCAGATACATCATTTGCAAACATTTTCTCCCATTCAGTAGGTTGCCTCTTCATTTTGTTGATGGTTTCCTTCAGGTACACAAATTTTTTTATTTCAGTGTAGTGTGTATGTATATATATATATATATATATTTGCTTTTGTTTCCCTTGCCCAAGGAGACATATCTAGAGAAATGTTACTAAGGCTGATATCAAAGAGATGATTGCCTATGTTTTCTTTTAGGATTTTTATGGTTTCAAGTCTTACATTTAGGTCTTTAATCCATTTTGAGTTTATTTTTGTATATGATCTAAGAAAGTGATTCAGTTTCACTTCTGTACCTGTCCAATTTTCCCAGTACAATTTATTGAAAGAGCTTTTTCCTATTGTATATCCTCACCTCCTTTGTCATAGACTGACTATATAAGTATGGGTTTATTTCTGCACTCTCTTCTGTTTCATTGATCTATGTGTCTGTTTTTGTGTTATTATCATATTATTTTGATGATTATAACTTTGTAGTATATCTTAAAATTTGGGAATGTAATACCTCCAGGTTTTTTCTTCCTCAAGATTTCTTTAGCTATTTGGGGTCTTCTCTTCTGTGGTTCCATACAAATTTTAGGATTACTTGTTATAGTTCTGTGAAAAATACTATTGGTATCTTGATAGGGATTACAGTGAATCTGTAGATTGCTTTAAGTGTTATGGACATTTTAACATTATTCTTCTGACCCTTGAGCATGGAATATTTTTCTGTTTATTTGTATCACCTTTAATTTTTTTCATCGGTGTTTTATAGTTTTCAGAGTAAATGTAAAAATCAGTTATGAATTTCTTTTTTGAGTGATGTTGGAATGAGGAATACTGAACCTTACTTCACCTTATAAACAATTCGAAACTGGCCAAATATATGAAACACCTGATTTTAAACTTTGGGTATCAAAGAGCACATGATTTTGATGACACAGAGAAGGAAAACAAAGAAGATGTACCCTACAAATACTCCAATTTTCTGCCTAGAGGCAATTTCCCCACCACAAATATGGGGGCGGAGAGACAAAAAGAACACAGTAGCCTCGATGAACTGAAGAGATGAGTATCACAGTTCAGAAAGACTGAGATATTTGGAAACTGTAGAACAGTTTCATAAAGAAGTGAGCTATACATTTAAAAAGCTCGAGAAATGTACATAATAGTTCCCCTTGTGTCTTTTCAGAGTATTAGGCTGGATATAATTATACTAAACTCCACAAAGCCAGGCAAAGAACAACTGAGAATTATAAGCTGAACAATTCCCAGAATTTAAACAAGGAGAAATTGAACTCTGACATCTGAATGAAGAGCCCTTGGAGATAAGCTAGGTGTTCAGTGAAGACCCCAGAAGTATGATTTGTTGAAAGTAGAGCTGATTTAGCCCTGGAATCTAAAGTGGGGTCTGAAGTGAATTTTTAAATCCTTAAAAAAATAAAATACCATTCACAGTAGCTTCAGAAATATAAAATATGTCAAGAAATTTTTAACAAATTATATATGTCTTATACACTGGAAACTACAAAGTCTTGTTGAAATTTAAATATCTAAATAAATGAAATATACTATGTTCAAGTATTAGAACATTCAATAATATTAAGATGAGAATCTTCCCAAATTGATGTACAGATTCTATGCTATCCCAATTTTATCACCAGGGTTTTTTTATTTTTTAATTAAAAAACTGTTTGTAAATTTATATGAAAATGGAGAGAAGAGAGAACTTCTTTCTTTTTTTTTTTTAAGTAGCTTCCATGCCCAACATGGGACTTGAACTCACAATCCAGAGATCAAGGGACATATACTCTGTTGACTGAGCCAGTCACCGTGGGCACCCTGAAAGAAACTTCAATAGTCAAAACTATTCCAAAACTGTGGAGCTACAATATTCAAGACATTGTGGCATTGGTATAAGATTAGACATATAGATCAATGGAATAGTATAGTAACTTCAAAAATAGATCTAAATTTTTGTGATCACTTATTTTCAACAAAAGTGCCAAAGCAATTCATGGAGAAGTATAGTCTTCTCAATAAGGGACAATCTTCTTAGTAAATTATTTGAACTGTTGGATACTAAAATGATAATCCTTATCTCATACTATCTACAAAAATTAACTCATACTGAATCAGAGATGTAATTGTAGAAACTAAATCTATAACACTTTTGGAAGAAATGAGAAGGAAATCTTTACAGCACTGAGATAGGCAAAGATTTCTAAATTGGGGCACAAAAAACACAAACTATAAAAGAAAGTGATAAATTGGGCTTCATCAAATTAAAATTCTACTAATTTTTACAATACATTGTTGAGGTAGTTAAAGGGAAAGCCACAGCCTTGAGGATCTTATTACATATATAGAGAGAGTGATATAGCTATATAGATTAAATATATTCACATTTATATGAATGAATGAATCACATATATATGAATATATATATACACATATGTGTGTGTGCATATGTATATATATATATATATATATATATATATGAAGTAGTTCCCCCTCAAAAGCATTCAAACAATTCAACAACAATTTATGATTGAAAGTTCTCAGCAAACCATGATTTTTTTCCTTAACCTGATGAAAGGCAGTTATAAAAACCCTTAGCTACTGTCATACTTACATACTTAATGGTAAAAAACTGAATGCTTTCTCCATAAGATTGGAAATATATACATATCAAAAGCCAGACAAAGAACAGACAAAATTTTATATAGGTATTTCACAAAAGATATGAATATTAGCAACAAGCCCATGAAAATATGTTCAACATAATCATCAGGAAAATTCAAATTAAAAGCACAACAGCATTCCACAGTACACCCATTTTATTATTTAAAAAAGACTAACTATAGCAAGCATTATCAAGGATGTGGAGCAATTAGAACTTTCCTATATTGTTGATGGGAATCTAAAATAGCACAAACACTTTGCAAAACTGTTTTTAAGTTTTTTAGTACTATACTTACATAATGTGTACTGTATGGTAACTAACATAATATAATGAAAAAATAAATATTAAAAAATACTATACATACCTTTACTATACACCACAGCAATTCTGCCAGTGATGTTGACTTTCAAATTGAAAATGCACATCTGCACACACTCATACAAAAAAGAGCAGTTTTATTAAACCTCAAAATGAGCACAACACATATGTTTATCATGTAAGAGCACTGATAGAGAAACCACTGATATACACAACAATGTGGATGAACCTTTAAAACTTAGGCTGACAAAGGAAAGTAGACACAAAAGGATTAGACCATAGAATGAATTTATTTGTGAGAAAGATCTAATCCACGCTCAGGAAGCAGATCAGTTGTTGCCAGAGGTTGGAAGCGGGGGATATTTTCTTGGAAGAGACTCAAGAGAACTAGTCAGGATGGTGGAAATATTCTATATCCTCATTGTTGTGGTAGCTACATAGGTATATATGTTTGTCAAAGTTCACTGAAATGTATACTTCTAAATGGGTGCCTTTTATTATATGTAAATTATAATTCATGGACTATTTTCTTACACTACACATGAAAATAGATTCAAAATGGATGAAGGACCTCAATGTGAGAAAGGAATCCATCAAAATCCTTGAGGAGAACACAGGCAGCAATCTCTTTGACTTCAACGGCAGCAACTTCTTCCTAGGAACATCGCCAAAGGCAACAGAAGCAAGGGCAAAAATGAACTATTGGGACTTCATCAAGATCAAAAGCTTTTGCACAGCAAAGAAAACAGTTAACAAAACCAAAGACAACTGACAGAATGGGAGAAGATATTTTCAAACGACATGTCAGATAAAGGGCTAGTATCCAAAATCTATAAAGAACTTAGCAAACTCAACACCCAAAGAACAAATAATCCAATCAAGAAATGGGCAGAGGACATGAACAGACATTTCTGCAAAGAAGACATCCGGATGGACAACAGACACATGAAAAAGTGCTCCATATCACTCGGCATCAGGGAAATACAAATCAAAACCACAATGCGATATCACCTCACACCAGTCAGAATGGCTAAAATCAACAAGTCAGGAAATGACAGATGCTGGCGAGGATGCGGAGAAAGGGGACCCCTCCTCCACTGTTGGTGGGAATGCAAGCTGGTGCAACCTCTCTGGAAAACAGCATGGAGGTTCCTCAAAATGTTGAAAATAGAACTGCCCTATGACCCAGCAATTGCACTATTGGGTATTTACCCTAAAGATACAAACGTAGTGATCCAAAGGGGCACGTGTACTCGAATGTTTATAGCAGCAATGTCCACAATAGCCCAACTATGGAAAGAACCTAGATGTCCATCAACAGATGAATGGATCAAGAAGATGTGGTATATATACACAATGGAATACTATGCAGCCATCAAAAGAAATGAAATCTTGCCATTTGCAACAACATGGATGGAACTAGAGCGTATCATGCTTAGCGAAATAAGTCAAGCGGAGAAAGACAACTATCATATGATCTCCCTGATATGAGGAAGTGGTGATGCAACATGGGGGCTTAAGTGGGTACGAGAAGAATAAATGAAAGAAGATGGGATTGGGAGGGAGACAAACCATAAGTGACTCTTAATCTCACAAAACAAACTGAGGGTTGCTGGGGGGAGGGGGTTTGGGATAAGGGGGTGGTATTATGGACATTGGGGAGGGTATGTGTTTTGGTGAGTGCTATGAAGTGTGTAAACCTGGTGATTCACAGACCTGTACCCCTGAGGATAAAAATATATGTTTATAAAAAATTAAAAAAATTATATTAAAAAAAAAAAGAAATGGGCAGAGGACATGAACAGACATTTCTGCAAAGAAGACATCCAGATGGCCAACAGACATATGAAAAAATGCTCCACTTCACTCAGCATGAGGGAAATACAAATCAAAACCATAATGAGATACCACCTCACACCAGTCAGAATGGCTAAAATTAACAAGTCAAGAAATGACAGATGCTGGCGAGGATGTGGAGAGAGGGGAACCCTCCTACACTGTTGGTGGGAATGCAAGCTGGTGCGACCACTCTGGAAAACAGTGTGGAGGTTCCTCAAAAAACTGAAAATAGAGCTACCCTATGACCCAGCAATTGCACTACTGGGTATATATCCTAAAGATACAAATGTGGTGCTCCAAAGGGGCACATGCACCCGAATGTTTATGGTAGCAATGTCCACAATAGCCAAACTATGGAAAGAAGCTAGATGTCCATCAACAGACGAATGAATAAAGAAGAGGTGGTATATATATAAATACAATGGAATACTATGCAGCCATCAAAAGAAATGAAATTTTGCCATTTGCGATGATGTGGATGGAACTAGAGGGTATTATGCTTAGCAAAATAAGTCAATCGTAGAAAGACAACTATCATATAATCTCCCTGATATGAGGAAGTGGAGATGCAACATGGGGAGGTTAAGGGGGTAGGAGAAGAATAAATGAAACAAGATGGGATTGCGAGGGAGACAAACCATAAGTGACTCTTAATCTCACAAAACAGACTGAGGGTTGCTGGGGGGAGGGGGGTGGGGTTATGGACATTGGGAGGGTAAGTGCTTTAGTGAGTGCTGTGAAGTGTGTAAACCTGGCGATTCACAGACCTGTACCCCTGGGGATAAAAATATATGTTTATAAAAAATAAAAAATTATATTAAAAAAATGCAAAAAAAAAATAAATAAAATAAAATAAAAAATAAAAATAAAATTTTTAAAAAAGGGCAGATCCCAAGATGTAGTCATAACTAACAAGAGAAAAGAACAGGTTAAAAAGTGGATAAATATTTTTTTTATTTTTTTAATAATTTTTTATTTTTTATAAACA
Source organism: Mustela nigripes (assembly GCF_022355385.1). Taxonomy (NCBI): domain Eukaryota; kingdom Metazoa; phylum Chordata; class Mammalia; order Carnivora; family Mustelidae; genus Mustela; species Mustela nigripes. Next base: position 172,385,245 of record NC_081558.1, read on the forward strand.
TATATTTTTATCCCCAGGGGTGCAGGTCTGTGAATCACCAGGTTTACACACTTCACAGCACTCACCAAAGCACATACCCTCCCCAATGTCCATAATCCCACCCCCTTCTCCCAAACCCCCTCCCCCCAGCAACCCTCAGTTTGTTTTGTGAGATTAAGATTTTTTTAAGATTTTTTTTAATTTATTCATTTGAAAGAAAGAGAGAACATGTGAGAGCCTGATCTGGGGGTAGGGTCAGAAAATAAAATAAAATAAAATAAAAAATTTAAAAATTAAAAAAATTGTAATTCAATAATTTAAATTTCATTTAAATTCAATAAATAAATTTAGTAAATTTAAATAAAAGTAAGTTTAATTCAATAATTAAAGTTGATTAAACAAATCAGTGTGTCATGTTTCCAAACTTACAAGGCATAAAGGTAGAGTATTTCTGCTATTAACTATAATACCTCCATACTAAAAATTGGACAGATTTATATACAAATAAAGTAGAATAAGATTCTCTATTTTGTCCTTGGTATATTTTCTCTTTCTCTGCCATTGTGCTAGAACTTTATTGTTGTGCTAGTACTGTCTTCTGATTTGCTTTGTCTATGTCTCAAGTTAGCCCAGTGGAGCAAAGCACAATTTCAACTACACAGATTTCACTAACTCATAGCTATTTCAGCTTGTAAACATCACCAAGAAAAATGAAATAGTTTGGGAACATCAGGAGGAGCAATTTCCTTCATTCTATTGAATGTCTTTCATTAGGACCATGAGATCAAAGAATTATAGCTTACATGGCAGAGTCCATCTTAAGCTTACTTTGAGAAAGACTTTAGTTATTTATTTTTATTTTTTTAAGATTTTATTTATTTATTTATTTATTTGACAGAGAAGCCCAGCTAGAGAGGGAACACAAGCAGCGGGAGAGAGAGAAGCAGGCTCAGGGGCCAGATCCCAGGATCCCAGGACCCTGGAATCAATATCTGAGTGAAGGCAGACACTTAATGACTGAGCCACCCAGGTGCCCCAAGACTTTAGTGATTTAAAAGAAAAGGTGGAGGTGCCAGGGTGACTCAGTCTTTAAGTGTCTGCCTTCGGCTCAGGTCATGATCCCAGGTTCCTGGGATCGAGGCCCACATTGGTCTCCCTGCTCAGTGGGAAGCCTGCTTCTCCCTGCTTCTCCCTCTCTCACTCCACCTGCTCATGTTTCCTTTCTCTCTTTATTTATTAATCCTTATTAATTAATTAATTAATTATGCTCTTTATTAATAAGTAAATAAAATCTTTAAAAAATTAAAGAAAAATTAGAACTCTGTCAATCATTTTCTTTTTGCTTCAGTGATATAAAAAGTTATTATATTATAATTTATGTAATCATGTCAATGGTTACTTCTCTTTAATCCCAGTGAATGTCACAGTGTTGCCAAGAATGTTTTTGCAATCAGTATGAGATTCATGTGGCTGAGCATGAGCTCCCTCAATACATATATATTACATATATTATAAATATTTATAATAGCCACTTATACTATTTCTTCTGCTAGCCCTTAATATCATTATACTAAAGTTGGTAAATTCTTCATTTGATCTAGCCTGTATTTCTCTTATTGCTATTTAATTTATTTCTTTAACATTTTATTTATTTATTTGATAGAGAAAGAGAGAGTGGGAGCAGAAGCAGGGAGAGAGGTAGAAGTAAAGGGAGAAACAGACTCCCCACTAAACAGGGAGCCCGACACGGGGCTCTATCCCAGGATCCTAGGATCATGACCTGAGCCCAAGGCAGATTCTTACCCAATTGAGCCACCCAGACACCCCTCTTGTTGCTATTTTAAATAATTTTCTTATGTGTAGGACCTACTGCAGCTGGAGAACAGCTGGTCAACATCCACCAAGTAATAATGTCATGTTGAGAGACTCATGGTCAGGCCCTTTCTAATTATGCTTTCTCTAAACCAATAATCCTAATTCTTTTAATCTTTTTAATCATGCATCCAATTGCCTACAACTTTTTTAAGCCCCAACAACTAGGTGATTGTTCCAACCATGTTTTTAGATCACAGGCTTCGTATCTCCTTTAGCTTTGATTACAGCAAGTTTCTCCAGAGCATATAAATATATTTCCCATGTCTCATGATATAAGATAAAATTCTTCTGAAGTGCACAGAAGGATGCTCTGTCATGCACTCAGCTGTTTCCCTTTTTATTACCTAGAGTCTAACCAATTAATGAATTAAATGAAACACTGTCTACTATATGTTATCTATGGAAACATTCTTTAGTGAGAATGGATATAAACCAATTCCAATTCAAGCTTTCCCCTGAATAGCATTCCTAATATTAAATTACCAGGAGGCGGAATCATCTGTGAAGCATATTATTAAGGAATATAATTTCCTTTAAGAATTGCTTTGGTGAGTGCTGTGAAGTGTGTAAACCTGGTGATTCACAGACTTGTACCCCTGGGGATAAAAATATATGTTTATAAAAAATGAAAAATTAAAAGTAAAAAAAAAAGAAATATTAAAAAAATAAATAATAAAATAACATTAACTCATTAAATACAAGTATTATCATTGGGACTGTCTTAAAGTGAAGAATTAAACAAGCAAAGAAAAAAAAAAGAATATATTTAACACACTTCACAGAAAAAAAAAAGAATATATTTAACAAAAATAGTTTTTTCATTCACATCCTTAATGGAGATGAGCATCTTTTTTTTTTTTTTTTTAAGATTTTATTTGTTTATTTGACAGAGAGAAATCACAAGTAGATGGAGAGGCAGGCAGAGAGAGAGAGAGAGGGAAGCAGGCTCTCTGCTGAGCAGAGAGCCCGATGCGGGACCCCATCCCAGGACTCTGAGATCATGACCTGAGCCGAAGGCAGCGGCTTAACCCACTGAGCCACCCAGGCGCCCCAGAAATGAGCATCTTTAGAGACACACAAGATCTAATCGGTATTATTAGCTCTTTACCTGAAGTCAGTCACTGTTAAAATGAGTTGGTAAATACTAATTTGCAAAGATGATACTTGTACTGTATAGTCTGTGTTCTCCTATAAGAAAATTCTCCAGGTTCTCTTCAATCCAATAGATATCATACTCTCTCAAGCCTGGATAAAGTCAGCTGTGAGGTTGGGCAATGGGTTCTTTGGAAATCCTTCCCTCTTTTTTGAAAGAGATTCTCCTTTATGAAAATTTTTGAAAATTTTTTTAACATTCTCAGTACTAACTAAATACATAAGCATTAATTTGAATTAATGTCCCTTTGGCTATTCGAGGTCTTTTCTGGTTCCATATAAATTTTAGAATTATTTGTTCCATTTCTTTGAAAAAGATGGATGGTACTTTGATAGGAATTGCATTAAATGTGTAGATTGCTTTAGGTAGCATAGACATTTTCACAATATTTATTCTTCCAATCCAGGAGCATGGAACATTTTTCCATTTCTTTGTGTCTTCCTCAATTTCTTTCATGAGTACTTTATAGTTTTCTGAGTATAGATTCTGTGTCTCTTTGGTTAGGTTTATTCCTAGGTATCTTATGGTTTTGGATGCAATTGTAAATGGGATTGACTCCTTTATATCTCTTTCTTCTGTCTTGCTGTTGGTGTAGAGAAATGCAACTGATTTCTGTGCATTGATTTTATATCCTGACACTTTACTGAATTCCTGTATAAGTTCTAGCAGTTTTGGAGTGCAGTCTTTTGGGTTTTCCACATATAGTATCATATCATCTGCGAAGAGTGATAATTTGACTTCTTCTTTGCCGATTTGGATGCCTTTAATTTCCTTTTGTTGTCTGATTGCTGAGGCTAGGACCTCTAGTACGATGTTGAATAGCAGTGGTGATAATGGACATCCCTGCCGTGTTCCTGACCTTAGCGGAAAAGCTTTCAGTTTTTCTCCATTGAGAATGATATTTGCGGTGGGTTTTTCATAGATGGCTTTGATGATATTGAGGTATGTGCCCTCTATCCCTACACTTTGAAGAGTTTTGATCAGGAAGGGATGTTGTACTTTGTCAAAAATATATTTTGCTTTCCACATGAATTTCACTCATTTGTTAGGTAACTCTGGTTCTAAAAACAGTAAGAGTTGATATTTTGATAACAATTAGAACAAAATGATTCTTAGTAATATAAATATATAATGAAGTTTTAAAACCTAATTAGAACCAGTAATTACATAACTCGTATAGTCTAGACAATGGGATCTTGACTAAGCATGAACAAGTAGGTATTGAAACAGCTCTACAGCTAGAAAACAGTGTTCAAAAATTTTCAGCTGAAGTGATTGCTTAAAATACTTAATGACTAGAGTGAGAATACTACATAAGTGAATGCTTTATAAGTGGTATAGGCTTCATAATTTTGTCATAATAACTTTAGGACAAAAGCAATGCTTTTATTATATGTACTACTAATAATTTAAATCAGTCTCTACATAACTAGGGTAATTTTTAGGACTTAAGACACCCCCTTGGCATTGTGGAGGCAAGTTATATAACTGAATAAACCTCTCTTTCAATAAAAGTCAGTGGTGTCAGTCTTTATAGTAGACATTAGTGTTAATAATCAATTACCACGACTTTCCATTTTTGGCAGGTAATATTTTCCTCTTAGTTTTATAACAGTATAGAATTATACCTGTTTGTAACTCAGGTGTGTGGAAGCCTTATGTATTATAAATGAAATGAATTAAAATGGAAGTTCTTCTAGCTATTGTCTACTAACATTCAGAGACCTTGTGAAATAAAAGGCCAGTATTGTTTCTTTTTTATTTGAAAAGTTTAAACAATAGAGAAAATTAAAGATATCACTAAAATAAACACTCACAAATTCTCAAGCCAGAATTTTCAGTGTTCATACTTTGTCCTTCATATAGTTATTATGAAGAATAAAACTTGACTAATAAAATTTAAATTTCTTTCGTTCCCTCTGCCAGTCCCCTTCCCTTTCTCTCTGCTCAGAAGCAAACATTGTCATTAATTTTGTGACTATTCTAAGTTCTGCTTTGATAGTTTGCTATCTTCCATTCACAGAAATTTTCTAAAAACATTTTATTAGTCCATTGTTGTTGGAATTTTGTTGTAAACTATTTTAATTTATGCATTTTCTTGGATAAAATTGACATCTTTATTAAATTTTTCAGTTTATAAATAATAATTCTCCCTCTATGTATTCAGCTTTCCTTTTTATATATATATTTTTAATTTTATTTATTTATTTGTCAGAGACAGAGGGAGAGAGAGCGAGTGAGCACAGGCAGACAGAGAGGCAGGCAGAGGCAGAGGGAGAAACAGGCTCCCCGCTGAGCAAGGAGCCCGATGTGGGACTCGATTCCAGAACCCTGGGATCATGACCTGAGCTGAAGGCAGCTGCTTAACCAACTGAGCCACCCAGGCGTCCATCCTACATAACATTTTGTAAATCTTTTGTTAGATTTGTTCATAGTGGTTTTTAGATTTAGTAGGGTTTTATTTAGATTTTATGGCCAATAAATATAAGATTATGTTATTGCTACATTTTCTAGATAATTTTAAACTAATACATATGAACACTATTGTGGTATGAGATATCAAAAAATAAATAATAAGTCTAACAAATAGTCATTGTAATAAATCTTGAATCTAAGATGGTTGGAACTATCACTATTGATTTTTGTACTTTGACCTTGTATGAGCAGTCCTGTAAGTTTTTCCTTAATTTTTAGATTTTCTGAAATTATCATCTGAATATAATTATTTCACTTTTATTTTTTATAATTCTTAAGCTTTTTACTTTCTTTGTCTTCTTCATTGGTTATAATATCTAGTACTATGTTGAATAGTAGTGAATTTAGTGAGGGCTTAGTGGGGGTTGAAGGTATTTTTCATAAAGATTTGTATCATTAAATGTGATGTTTGATAAAGGTGTTTGGTAGATATCCTTTATGAATTTAAGAAAGTTCTCTTTAATTCCTACTTTATAAGTCACTTTTTAAATTATGGAGTATTCATTTTTTCTAATTGTATTGCTTTTATTAAAATTACATAAGTTTTCTTCAGTTGATTGTTGTGATAAGTCACATATTTTTTATGTTGTTTTGGTCTCAAATTTCTGGCAGGAGCCTAAATTAGTCAAAATGTGTTTTTTAAACACAATAAAAAATTTTTGACATGAAGTCATCTTTGACATCAGCTTTTTTTCTGTTTTCCCAATTTACCATCTTTAAATCTGCTACTTTTAAATCTTCATGTTCTTTTTCACTTACATGTATTTCTTATAAATAACTTAGTGAATATTATAGTTTCAACCAGTCTTACAGTCTCTGTATATCATTAGGTTCACTGAATCAATAAAATTTGTTGTGATTAGTGATGTTTGAATTTATTTTGGCCATTTTATTGTTTATTAGGAGCCATTTTTTTAAATCTCTCTTTCTGATTTGTTGTTGACTTGATAAGGTTTTCTCTTTGTTTTTTTTTCTGCTGATTTAGAAGTTACAACTTTATTTTTATCACATTAACCTTAAAATTTTAAAACATAATTAGCTTCATGTTTTTTTGAAAAAGTAAGAAATTAGTTAATATTGTTATTCTCCTCCTAAATAATGCAAAAACAATAACTTTCTGTTTAAGGTCCTCCAAAAACTCTGTCTGAATCTCTTATTCCACATTCCTAAATGCATTTTTAGGTTAATAATGTTTTTAAGCTTGCTTGCCATCTCTTCTTGTAACTCGCTCTTGCAATTCAACCAATTTCTTGTAGCTCTGGGTTAACTCTTTCTTGCTGAAATCATTTTTTTCTTTTTTAGTAATTTTTTTTAACAAAGAGACTGTGCATGTAAAAACAATTAGTAGATTTATTTTTAACTGATATATTATTACATATTAAATTTGTACATTCTAAATGTACAAATTAGATGAGTTTTAGCAGATGTGTAACAAACTCCCCAAAGTAAAAAACATTGCCAGTACCATCACAGAAACTTCCATCACTGCTTTCCATTTCAGTCCTCCCACTGCCTTCCAGAGATGATCGCTAATCTATTTCAATCCTCACAGATTAGTTTTGCTCATTTTTCAATAGCTTTGCCTATTCTTTAATGCCTATTCTTCATACAAATGAAATTATACTATGTATTTGTTTGTGTCTGGCTGCTTTCACCACACATAATGTCCTAAACATTTATCCATATATGGTCGCAGGGAAATGAATATACTAACATTTTATATCTGTTCTATTGATGAATATTGGATTGTTTCCAAGTTTTTGCTATAATTAAGAAACCATTTTTGTTGATATATGTTTTCAGTTTTTCTGGATAAATATGCAGTAGGATTGTTATATCTGAAATGTGTGTATGCTTAATTTTACTTTGAAAACTGTTGGAAGTTTTCTAAGAAGGTTATATCACCAGTAAGATTTGAGAGTTGTTCTTCATCTCAAATATATGGCGTTACTAGTTTTTTTTTAAGATTTTATTTTTATTATTAATCTGACAGCACAAGCAGGGAGAGTGGCAGGCAGAGGGTGAGGGAGAAGCAGGCTACCTGCTGAGCAAGGAGCCCGATGTGGAAATTGATCCCAGAATCCTGCGATCATGACCTGAGCCAAAAGCAGACACAACAGACTGAGCCACCCAGGTGCCACAACTAGTTTTTTTTTTTTTTTTTTTTTAATTTGACCATTCTAGTAGGTATTGTAGTGTTATTATGTTATTATGTTTTTAATTTTTACTTCGTGAGTATGAAAAATCTTTTCATGTGCTTACTGGCCACTTATAAAACATATTTTGTGACATATCTGTCCAAGTCATTTGCCCATATTTTAATTAGGCTGTCTTTCTATTTTTGGTTTGTAGGAATTCCAGAGTCAAGTCTTTTTTTTGACACATGTGTTAAGAATATTTTCTCTCATTCTTGGTTTCATTTCTTATGAGGTATTTTTTGAAGAGCAAGTATTTATAATCTTGATGTTTAGTTTTTTTCAGTTGTTTCTCTCATCGTTGTTGCTTTTTGCAATCCGCTTAAGAAATCTTTACCAAAAAAAAAAAAAAAAGAAAGAAAGAAATCTTTACCCTAGGGGGCGCCTGGGTGGCTCAGTGGGTTAAGCATCCCACTCTTGATTTCGGCTCAGGTCATGATCTCAGGGTCCTAAGATGGAGCTCCGCAGCTGGCTCCACACTCAGCAAAGACTCTGCTTGAGATTTCCTCTCTCCCCCTCCCTCTGCCCCTACTCCCCCCCCCCATAAATAAATAAATCTTACCAAAAAAATCTTTACCCTATATCAGTTTCCTGTGGCTACTGTAACAAATTTCAATAAATGTGATAGCTTAAAACAACAGAAATGTGTTGTCTCACAGTTCTACATGCCAGAAGTTGGGAATCAAGATATTAGCAGAGCTACAATATATCCAGAGACTCTAGGGAACACTCTTTCTTGTCCCTTACAGCTTCCAGAAGTTCATTTGTCCTATTGCTCCAATCTCTCTACTTTTGAGTCATATTGCCACCTACTTTCCTGTCTCAAAATTCTATTTCTCTCTTATAAAGATAGAGGTAATTGCATTTCCTGCCCACCTGTATAATCCAGGCTAAGCTTCCCCTATTAAGATTCTTAGTCATACAATTTTCCATACTAGGTCATATACACAGGTTCAAGTGATTAAGATATTGCCATAACTATTGGGGACCACCATTCAGCTCAGTGCCTATCCCAAGGTCACAAAAATAAGCTTTTTTTTTTTTCCCTTCTAGAAACTCTGTAGCTTTAGCAGTGACATTAGGGTCTGCAAAACATCTTGACTTATTTTTATTGTAAGAAGTGGGGTCATGGTCCACTTTTTTTCTATTTAGTATATAATTGATCCAGACTTTTGGTTGAAAACATTTTCCTTTTCACATTGAATTCAGTTAGCATATTTTAACAATTTTTTTGACCAAAATGAGTGGATCTATTTCTGAACTCTCTATTACATTTCATTAATCTATTTATCTTTATATACATTCTACATTGTATTATTACTTACTGTAGCTGTATGGAAGTCTTAAAGGTAAGAGTGTGTGTCTTCCAGCTTTGCTTTTTCTTTTAAAGATACTTAAGCCATTTTGAGTCCTTCATATTTCCATGTAGATTTTACTGTCAGATTGTAGATTTTTACCAAAAATAACAAAATGTGATGAAATTTAGACTGCCATTGATCTATAGATCAATTTCAATCAATGAATTTATAGACAAATTTAAAGAAAATTAACATCTGTAAGTATAAACATGATATATCTCTCTCTATCAATATTTAAAAATTTCTCTCAGCAATGCATTTATGGTTTTCAAATGCAAGATCTTTGATTTCTTTTTAAAAATTTATTCTTGGGACACCTGGGTGGCTCAGTGGGTTAAGCATCTATCTTCGGCTCAGGTCATGGTCTCAGGGTCCTGGGATTGATCCCCATATCGGGCTCTCTACTCAGCAGGGAGCCTGCTTCTCCTCTCTCTCTCTCTGCCCGCTTCTCTGCCTACTTGTGATCTCTCTCTAAGAAATAAATAAAATCTTTTAAAAAATAAATAAAAATTTATTTTCAAGTATTGTGTATTTTTGATGTCATTATAAATGGCATCATTTTAAAAATTTCACTTTCTATTTTGTTGTTGCTGACATGTAGAAATATAATTTTTTTTATATTCACCTTAGACCCTGCTGAATTTACTTATTAGATCTAGCAGAATTTTTTTTAGAATCCTTTAGCTTTCTATATAGATAATCATGTTTTCTAAAAATAAAGTTTTACTTCTTTTTCCCTCAATCTTTATACAGTCTGTCACATTTCCTTGCCTACATTGGCTAGGACCTTCAGTAAAATTTGAATAGAAATGGTAAGAACAGACTACATTCAGTATTTTAACATAAAGTTAAATTAGGTCTAGATCTTTTTAGATGCTTTTATCAAATTGGAGAATTTTTTCTAATTTGCCTTGAGTTTTTGTTTGTCATAAATGGATTGAATAAGGTCTAATGAATTTTTCCTACTTATTGTGATGACCACATGATTTTTCTTTATTCTGTTAATGTGATGAATAATAAACCAAACATGCATTCCCAGAACAGTCCTTAATCATTTTATATTTTCTTATTTATAGATTGCTGAATTAAATTTGCTAATATTTGGATAAGGAATTTTGTGTCTATGTTCAGGAGCGGTTTTAATTTATCATTGTTTGGGGTTTTGGTTTGTTTGTATGGTGGCTTTGTCATGATTTGATATCAGGGTTATATTAATGTCATAAAATAAGCTGGGAGATGTTCTCTTAATTTCTGCAAGAGTTTGAGTAACACTAATAGTAAGGTTGGTGGGGTGTGGGGTATTTTTATTTTTAAAATCAATTTCTTTACCAGATCATCAGTTTAGTAAGGTATGTTATCAAAGAATTTGTATATATATTATCTGTATCATCAGGTTGGTGGGCTCAATTTTTTTTCACAATAGTTCCTTACAATCTTTCTGATTATTTGTAGAGTTTATGATCACGTTTCCTGTTTTATTATTGATATTTGTACTGTGTGTTTTTTCCTTATCAGTGTTTTTAGGGTACATCAATTTTAATAATCATTTCAAGAACCTATCTAGCTTTGGGCGCCTGGGTGGCTCAGTGGGTTAAGCCTCTGCCTTCGGCTCAGGTCATGACCTCAGGGTCCTGGTCTCTTGTCTCTGCTTCGCAGGAAGCCTGCTTCCCCCTCTCTCTCTGCCTGCCTCTCTGCCTACTTGTGATTTCTCTCTGTCAAATAAATACATAAAATCTTTAAAAAAAAAAAAAAACAAAAAGAAAGAAACTACCTAGCTTTAAGGATTTTCTCTTTGTTGTCATATAAATAATTTATACTCTCTATTATTTTTTCCTTCTATTGATATTCTATTTACTTTGCTTAGCTCATGTCTTTCTAAATATATTATGGATATCACAATATTTGCTGTTGATTCTACTTCAGTCAAATGTTTTTCAAAAAAGTTAGCAAAATTTAAGATACACGCACACATACACCTTTCTTAACCATTTTCAATCCTTTCAAACTTCAGGTTTCCAACTGGTATCATTTCTCTTCAGACTGAAACCTTCTTTTAATATTCCTCGTGGTACAGTTGTACTGACATGACAGCAAATATTCTGTTTTCTTTATCTGAAAATGCCTTTATTTCCCTTTGAGTTTTGAAGAATTTTTTTGGTTGTATATAGGATTCTGGATTTTTTTTCTTAGCACTTTAAAAATATCATTCCATTATGTCCTATATCACATTGTTTCTATCGAAAAGTGAGTCTTCATATTATTGTGGTTGTACTGTTATCATACATCATTTTTTTCTTTGATTGCTTTTAAGATTTTCTCAACATTTTTGGTTTATACAGTTTATGATATGCCTTGGTTAGATTGTCTATTCTATCCTTTTTGAGATTTTTTTGAGTTTCTTGAATTTGAGCTTATATTTATTATATATTAAAAATAATTGGCTTTTTTTAATTCAAATTCTCTTGGGGTCCTTTCTCTTATTTTTGTACTTATGGAATTTTGAATACACATATTTTAGACTATTTGATACTGTCCCATAGGTCACCAATATTTACTTTTTGTCAGTTATTTTCTTTTCTTTTTTTTTTAAGATTTTATTTATTTATTTGAAAGAGAGACAGTGAGAGAGAACATGAGTGAGGAGAAGGTCAGAGGGAGAAGCAGACTTCCCATGGAGCTGGGAGCCTGATGTGGGACTCGATCCTGGGACTCCAGGATCATGACCTGAGCCAAAGGCAGTCATCCAACCAACTGAGCCACCCAGGCACCCCTGTCAGTTATTTTCTTTCCTCTGGTTTTATTTTGGTGATAATGTCTACTCACCTGTCTTCAATTTCAGTGATCCATTCTTATGTCATATTAATTCTGATACTAATCACATTTAATGTATTTTCATTTATTATATTATGTTTTTATAATTCTAAAATATCTTGGTACTTTTTTATAGTTTCCATGTCTTTGAGATTTACCATGTGTTCATTTATTTATTTATTTTTTTGGCAGAACCTTGGACATATTTATATCAGCTATTTTAAAGTCCTTGAATACTACTTCTACAATTTCTGCCATCTGTGGTTCATCTCTGTTGTTGCTTTTACTTTCTTGATTGTGGACTCCATTTTATTGCTTTTCCACATGTCTCATAATTTTTTTTTTTATTGTAGACAAGGATTATGTTTCCTACAACTAAATCTCTCACAGTTTAATTTTTTTTTCCCCAATTATATCCTCTCAAGTTGACACCCTATATCTCTCTTATGGTTATTGATTTTATGAATAATCTGTATTTACTGCATTAATTATCTCACCACATCTCTCATTTTACTATCTAGGTTTGACTCTTACCATTTTGATGAATGTTTTCTCATCCTTGGGGTTTCTGTTTCTATAAATGCACCATCATCTTTCTACCACCTGTACTTTAATAACCCCTGGAATCACCTCTGACTCTTCTCTCCCTCTCCTATCTGTCAATTTTACTATATAATCTCCTAAAACTGTCTGTCCTTTCCCATTTCTCAATTAATTTTATTAAAATTAATTTCTCACTAATTTCTTTTAAAGTATTCCTTAAGATTTCTTGAGTGTTTTTCTACTTTTGAATCAATTTTATTCATGGATACCAATTCAGTGTTACTGAAATTCAGTTCTGTTCATCCCATTTACAATGATTTCCTTCTATCTGCAAAAAAATTATAAACTCTGTAGCTATATTTCACATCACCACTTATTCTGGCCAAAGATCATCTATACCAATTTACCACTATTTTAAAACACTGTATATCAAACAAACTGAATTTCTAACTGTTCCCTTACTTCCTGTTTCGGATTTTAGGTATATTTGTTGCTTTGAAGGGAAGTATTTCTATCACCTTGAATCTTAGCTTAAAGAGACTTCTGTGAAATTCTTTTCCCTCTGAAATTCCCTTGACATATACATCCAATTACTTAACTTTATTTATCACTTATTAATGTGTATTAGAATAATTTCCATGCTTATTTACCTCTCCTACTAGATTGCAATGCATAAATACATCTTAAGATCACACTTTGTCTCAATCATATCTCCTAGCATATTGTTTTCATAGGTGCTCAATAAATATATATTGAGTAGAATTACATTATCGAATAAAAATGCCAAAATATATTTTGGGTAGAATATTTAAAAAGAAGGAAATTGTCATATATTTTTGGAAGTTTTTCACCCAAATAGTAATTAACAAAGTTAAGGTTCTTAAAGGAAGAAACTCTCAGCTAAGTGAAAAACCTGGCTATCTAGAATTTAGTTTAGTGTAACCAAAGTTTTATCCCTGTTTTTAGTTAAATTTGAAATATGCTATTAGATAAAGAATCTCTGGCTCACTAGCAAAGCTATTGTAATCTTATAATACCCAAAACAAAACAAAACAAACAAACAAAAACAAAGCTGTATCTCTGAAAGCTTCCTCTTTGCTTTGCCCTTGTGCCTAGAGTTTTCAAAGAAATACAGATTAAGAGACATAAAATGCTTTGACAACTAAACATAAATCCTGACATGCTTTTTAGCCATTGGGGACTTACTGAAGCAAAACTGATCCACAAAGGACAATGGAAGTGCTTTAGAGATGATCCGAAGATAATTAAAGGACTGGAAATGAAAACTCGTATTGAGAGGTAAATAGAGCTAGAACCATACAACTTGATGGGAAAGGTTCCAATAGTCATTCCATGCCAGTCTTTTTTTTTTTTTAAGATTTTTTTTTCTTTTTAATTCAAGAGACAGAAAGAGTGTGAGTGTGAACAGTGGAGAGGGGCAAAGTTAGAGTGAGAAGTAGATACCCCGCTGAGCAGGGTGCCTGATACAGGGCTCAGTCCCAGGACCCCAGATCATGACCTAAGCCAAAGGTAGATGCTTAACCAACTGAGCCACCCAAGCACCCCCATGCCAATCTTTAAATACACTTTACTCAGGGAGGATGGCCAGCACTGTTTTTAAAATCTGACGTGTATAGGACAAGATAAAGTGACTTTAAACTAAATTACAGGGGACATAATTTTGTTTGGAATAATTTCTTGTAAGCAATGAGTTTAAGTTATTGAATAAATCTCCTCCTGAAAAATAAATGAGAACTTCTCCATATTTAGGGGGCTGTATATGCTGCTGCTGGAAGAAACACACTGTGTATTTTGAGAGTTTTCTCAATTTTATATTGTCAAAACTTTGAAAGACAGACTACCTTAGCAAATTCTTCTCTTGGTAATTTCTCATTTACCCTGCCTAAAAAAGCCATCTTTTTTTTTTCACCCCGAATTTCTTTCATTCTTCCTTTTTTGTTTACTTTCCTTTTCTTTCCTTTCCTTCCTTTCTTGTCTTTCTTTCTTTTTATTGGAGTATGATTCACATACAATATTATTAGTTTCAGGTGAAGAGTAAAATGCTAGAACAATTCTGTACATTAGTACTCATCAAGATAGCATACTCTTAATCCCCTTTATCTATTACATCCATCTCCCTACCCACATCCTCTCTGGTAACCACCAATTTGTTGTCTGTATTTGTCTAGGTTCTTTATTTGTTTGTTTGTTCATTTGTTTCCAAAATTCTATGTATAGATGGGATTATTGGTATTTGTCTTTCTCTGACTTACTTCACTTAGCATTATACCCTAGGTCCATCCATATTGTTCCAAATGACAGGAACTTACTCTTTTCTGTTTGAGTAATATTCCATAGCATACATCTATACTTCTTTATTCATTCATCTACTGATGGATACTTGGACTGTTCACATACCTTGGCTATTGTAAATGATGTTGCAGTAAACCTAAGAGTGCATATATAGTTTCAAATTACTGCTTTCATTTTCTTTGGGTAGATAACCAGTAATGGAATTACTGGTTCATATGGTAATTCTCTTTTTAATTTTTTGAGGATCCTCCACATTGTTTTCCATAGTGGCTCCTCCAATTTGCATTCCCACCAATGGTGCCCAAGGGTTCTTCCTCTACATCCTCAGCAACACGTTATTTTTTGTCTTTTCAGTAACAGTTATTCTGATAGGTGTAGGGTGATATACCATTGTGGTTTGGATTTGCATTTCCTTGATGATTAGTGATGGTAACCATCATTTCATGTGTCTGTTGGCCATCTGTATGTTTTTTTGGGATAATGTCTATTCAGATCCTCTGCCCACTTTTTAGTAGAATTATTTGGGGTTTGTCAGTTTTGAGTTGTAGAAATTCTTTATATAACCTCTCATCAGATATATCATTTCCAAATATCTCTTCCCATTCAGTAGGTTTCCATTTCATTTTGTTGATAATTTTCTTCACTGTGAAAAAGGTTTTTATTCTGATATAGTCCCAATGGCTTATTTTTGCTTTTGTTTCCTCTACCTGAGGAGACATATCTAGAAAAATTTTTCTATGGCTGATGTCAAAGAAATTACTGCCTATATTTTCTTCTAGGAGTTTTATGATTTCAGGTCTCATATTTAGATCTTTAATCCATTTTTAGTTTATTTTTGCTTATGGTGTAAGAAAACTATTCAGTTTCCTTCTTTTGCCTGTAGCTGTCCAGTTTTCCCAGCATCATTTATTGAAGAGACCATCTTTTCTCCCATTGTATGTTCCTGCCTCCTTTGTTGTAAATTAATTGACCATATAAACATGGGTTTATTTCTGAAGTCTCTTGTTTTCCATTGATTTATGGGTTCATTTTTGGGCCAGTACCATACTGTTTGGTTACTATAGCTTTGTAGTATATCTTGAAATAAGAGATTGTGGCACCTCCAGCTTTGTTCTTTTTCAAGATTGCTTTGGCTATTAGGGCTCTTTTGGAGTTGCATACAAATTTTAGTATTTCTTCTAGTCTGTGAAAAATTTTTTTGGTGTACTGATAGGGATTGCATTAAATCTATAGATTTCTTTGGGTAGTATGGACATTTTAACAATATCCATTCTCCCAGTCCATTAGCATGAGTTATCTTTTCATTTATTTTTGTCATCTTCAATTGGTTAACTTTGGTTAACTTTATTCCTTGGTTAACTTTATTCCTATGTACTTTATTATTTTTGGTGCAATTAAAAATAGGATTGTTTTCCCAATTTTTCTCTGCTACTTGATTACTAATGTATAATAATGTAACAGATTCATGAATATTAATTTTATATCTTGTGACTTTACTGAATTCATGTTCCAGTAGATTTTTTTTTAATTTAATTTTATTTACTTATTTGACAGACAGAGATCACAAGTAGGCAGAGAGGCAGGCAGAGAGAGAGGAAGGGAAGCAGGGTCCCTGCTGAGCAGAGAGCCTGATTCGGGGGTGGAAACCAGGACCCTGGGATCGTGACCTGAGCCAAAGGCAGAGGCTTTTACCCACTGAGCCACCCAGGCACCCTCTAGTAGATTTTGGATGGAGTCCTTGGGTTTTCTATATATAGTAACATGTCATCTGCAAATAGTTAATATTACTTCTTCCTTACCATTTTAGATGCATTTTATATATCTTTTCTGAATGCGGCTAGAACATTCTAATTTTCTGTGATAAAATTTTAATATAGCAATGGAAGACTTCTATAAACTAGGTTTGTCATAAAGACAGATGAGATTCTAATTTCTGGACAGCCAATCAAAGAAAAAAAGATTATCAGCACATAAAGAAATTGGTATAAACTATCACTATTGACTTTTTAATTATTTTTACAAAATCTTTCCTTAAAAATTAATCTTCAATTACTTTTTTTGTAAAGAGTTTCATTTAAATGCACATTTTGTTCAATCCTGTATAATTTTGAATTATAGAAAAAAGTAGATTTATTAAGTGACTGATTTGTTTTAGAAATCTTTTTCTGAGGTTCAAGGCACAGATTTATTGAATAGCTTTGTAAATAGGTTTAACATTTTGAATTTCTATGCAATCTCAGGTCTCCTTCCACAAGTGACAGTAATCTAACTAGAACCCTTAAATAAATTATGCAACCTTATCCATACCAAACCACGCTTATATTGTCCATGACATAGAGAATCTTAGTCTGGCAATATTAGACAGGCTTATATTATAAATAGACATCTAAGTTAATTCTTTTGCCTAGTGTTACTCACTGAATCAGTACAGTGGAGGCCTGATTAGATCCCAGGCCTTTGATTCCCAAGTGAGTATAATGTCTGCTAAATCAAGCTGCCTATAACCTATGAGTATGTCTCTTACAAGTAATTCAACAACATTGAATAAAATCACTTAAATGATTATGTAACTAAAACAATCTGAAGGAAACTTCCCTGGGAAGGTTTCAGTTACTTGCCTTTTAACATGTATTGTTCATTCTGAATCAAAACCATGTTTGTTGGGCACCTGGTTGGCTCAGTCAATTAAGGATCTGCCTTTGGCTTAGGTCATGATATCAGGATCCTGGGATCCAGCATAGCATCTGCATTGGTTCCCTGCTGGGGGAGCTTCTGCCTCTCCTTCTTCCACTCCCGCTGCTTGTACTCTCCCTTGCTCACTCTCTCTCAAATAAATAAATAAATAAAATCTTAAAAAAAAAAAAAAAAAAAAAACAGGCTTTCTGTGAAAGTATTCTTCCTACAATTACTGATTTTCAAACATGTCTATTTTGAAATTGGTATTTGTTTAGTAGCAGAAAAAATGTTCATAATAAATTATGGGGAAAATATATTATACAGCAAAATGTAAATACATACACACATACATACACAAGCACACAACTTTTTGAAAAGGAAGCAAACAAAATATTAACTATGCCCATCTCTGAGTAGTCACATTTTGAATAGTTTTTTCTTTTCTTTTTCTATATCCTTGCCCATTTATATATATATTTTTTAATTCAGACAATAAACATGCATTGCTTTTATGGGAAGGAAAAACCAAAAGTCTTTCAGGTCAATTTTCTTGTGATTTTGATTGGGCACATAATTTGAAGCAAGTAGTTGAGAACTCCTTAACATTTTATTGATCAAATCTAGGAAAACAATGAGCAGCTAGCATTTGATGTTATTTATGTAGCCTATCTAATTATGAGCATGATCCTAAATATAATTTTACAATTAAATAATGTTTTTAATTTTTAAAATAGTTTGATTCTTAATACTGATCAAATACTCTTGCATACCATGTAAGATCTGCAAAAAACCTTTTTTAGTCAGTGATGTTTTTCTCCCATTTCCTAAGGGGGAACTATGCAATTGGTGCTCTCTTTAATTCCCTTTTTTTGTTTCTGTAAGCTTTTCTGCTGGTATCGTGGAAAGGATTTCTTCAACTCTACATTGTGGGTGGCTATATCCAAAGTATAAATAATTGGCCAGAGGTATGGAGTAGCCTTTCCTGCATTCATGCAAGGGAGGGACTCCTGACCACAACAGAACTTCTTATGTAAAAGATTGCATGCAGAGGAAGAATTAATTTTACAAAACTCAAAGTTTGATATTATCATCTAGCCGCAAATTGAGCACCAAAGTCTAATTTGATTATAAAACGAAGGTTCACATATAGCCCAACATCTAACAGAATATGCTCAGATTTGAAGCTTGCTTATTGTGTATCTTCATGACCCCCTCTCTGGGGCTGAATTGGATTTGAATTCTTGGTGACAGTCCTCCGTATCTCTCCTGGGGCTGGTCTGAGCCAGTAAATAGTTGTCTGAAGTGTTTATGTATTATTATGGTCAGTAGTTTAATGAAATTTGTACATTTCCAGTAACATTGGCATTACATGATGCCCCTCTAGGTCCTTTTCTGTTTGTTAGTTTGTGACTCCAGAATTTCCACTGGGACACCTGGATGGCTCAGTTCTTTAAGTGTCTCCCTTTGGCACTTTGCCCAGGGCCTTGGGATCTAGCTCCATGTCAGGATCCCTGTCTGTGGGGAGCCTGCTTCTCTCACGCCTTCTGCCTTCCAACCCCCTCCTTGGGCTCTCTCTCTCTCACTCTCTCAAATAAATAAATAAATAAATAAATAAATAAATAAATAAAATCTTTTAAAATAAAATAAAATCCCCACTGTTATGTGTGTTAATTTATGGAAATAAATTTTCTGCTTGGAAAAAAATACTCCTGGGAATTAACATCTTAGTGGCTAAAAAACTACTCAAATTTAATGTTCAGTGTGTTAGGTAATCTAATTAAAACTACTACAGTTTGGGGGCTCCTGGGTGGCTCAGTGGGTTAAGCCTCTGCCTTCAGCTCAGGTCATGATCTCAGGGTCCTGGGATCAAGCCCCACATCAGGCTCTCTGCTTGGTGGGGAGCCTGCTTCCTCCTCTCTCTCTTCCTGCCTCTCTGCCTACTTGTGATCTCTCTCTCTGTGTCAAATAAATAAATAAAATCTTTAAAAAAAACTACTACAGTTTGAAAGAAAGTTTAATTTATGCTAGCACAAAAGCAGCCTACAGTCTTGGTTTCCACTCTATAATTACAATTTTTGCTGTATACATGTCATTATTTTGCCTACCAGATGTATAAGTAGTGAGTAACTACTCACTATTTCATGAACTATTCAAATGGTTCAGTCAACACTCTTTCAGTAAGAAAGGTTAAATGATGGAACTAACTATAAAAGGAACATAAAACATTTTTTGTTTGTATTATGGTGCTGCTTGAACATATTTTAGGAATAGATGTCTTTCCAAACTCTTTTGGCCTCTAAGTGTATAATCAGTCACCATTAGAATCAAGGCCATCTTCTGTAAATCTAACCAAACTTCCTAATCACTGGTGTTAAGTCCACTTATTGGTACTTGGTTTTCAGTATAAACAATGTCCCACAATTTTATTTAAAGCAGCTTTTCATATTCTTGAAGCAGAGCATCAGTACAGCTCTATTTGAATGGCCCCTACTTTGCCTAAAATCACTGAGGCTGGACAGAAGGATTCTTTGTAACAATTTGTTTAAGAACTCTGACAATTATTAATAATCAATTAGTGAATCAACCCTAGGACTTATTTTCTCTGGCATCACTTTTATCTTATCACTCTTATTTATCTGATTCAATTGTCATCTCATAAATCATTCTTACTGTTATTTCCTGGATTGTTCTTTGTATCTTTTCCAATTGAGTTCTTCTGAAATTATTATTCTGCTAAGCCACTGTAGCTCAGCTGTGGAGAGATCTTCATATGACAGCAATTTGTAGGTGTCTTGGGTCTTGCCAAGGAAGGCCTAAAATCCCACTGCTCCAAATTCAATTCCATTCTCTTTGAATGTTTCTGAACCGTTCTCTTTGTACGTTGGAAGTGTTGGAGACAGGGGAGGTAAGGGATATATATTTTCCCAATGGATTAGAAATAATGACTGAGTTTGAGGAATTCAGTCTCCCAAGATAACATTGATATGGGCTCTGGTGTCAAGGTTACATCTAGAAATATGAACATCTGGGCCTAACAAGATAGCAGCATGCATTTGGATCATGAATAAACAATGTTTTTCCAACGTGGTTATTGCTGGCTACATCAATAAAGGGCCTGTCAATGATTAGAAAAATCATTCTCTGACACCTATTGGTCATCTATCTGCTCTAGAGATAGAAGATTTAATCCCTTTGGAAAACAATCCCATTTAGGAGTTTTAGTAAAAATGAGGTAGAAAGCCAATTTCAAGTTGTTCTTCCCAAGACAGTGACGTGTGTGTGTGCACACACACATACCCCTACATCCTTTGTGTAGAGTGCTAGCCTGCTTCTTGGCCTACCCAAGAGCCTTGTAGGAGAAGTTGTGAGGAAGGGCTTGATATATATCTGACTGGGCTTGTCATTGTTAGTGCAAATTCCTTCAATTTAAGGTATTCATCTCTCTTCAAGCAGCTTATAAAAACAAATGTTATTCTACATTTATATTAGAAATATATTCTGCTCTTGCAAGGCATTTTCTTCCTTAACTCTGGTCACTTCTGGGAGAGCTCAGAGGACACATATCTTTTTTAAATTTAAATTCAATTAATTAACATACAGTATCATTAGTTTCAGAGGTAGCATTCAGTCCTTCCTCTGTCTTATATAATAACCAGTTCTCTTTATATCATGTGCCCTCCTTAATGTCTGTCACCCAGTTATGCCATCTCCCCATGCTCTACTACTCCAACAACCATCACTTTGCTTCCTATGATTAAGAGCCTCTCATGCTTTGATTCCCTCTCTGATTTTGTCTTGTTTTATTATTCCCCTCTCTTCTCCTATGATCCTCTGTTTTATTTCTTAAATTCCACATATAAGTGACATCATATGATAATTGTCTTTCTCTTATTGACCTATTTCACTTACCCTAATACCCTCTACTTCCATTCACATCATTGCAAATGGCAAGATTTCAAATTTTGATGGCTGAGTACTATTCCAGTGTGTGTGTGTATATATATATATATATGTATATATACACATACATACATACCACTTTTCCTTATCTGTTCATCTGCTGATGGACATCAGGGCTCTTTGCATAGTTTGGCTATTGTGGACATTGCTGCTATAAATATTGGGGTGCAGGTGCCCCTTGAGATCACTACACATGTATCTTTGGTGGTAGATACCTAGTAATACAATGCCTGGGTCTTAGGATAGCTCTATTTTCAACTTTTGAGGAACCTTCATACTGTTTTCCAGAGCAGCTACACCAGCTTGCTTTCCCACCAACAGTTCAGAGGGTTCCCCTTTCTCAATATCTCCATCAACATCTGTCCTTTTCCAACTTGCTAATTTTAGCCGTTCTGACTGGTGTGAGATGATTTCTCTTCGTGGTTTTCATTTGTATTTCCCTCATGCCGAGTGATGTTGAATATTTTTTCATGTGTCTGTTGGCCATCTGTATGTCTTCTTTGGAGAAATGTCTGCTCACTTCTTGATTGGATTATTTGTTCTTTGGATGTTTAGTTTGATGAGTTCTTTATGGACTTTGGGTAGTAGCCTTTTATCTGCTATGTCATTTGCAAATATCTTCTCCCATTCTGTCAGTTTTCTTTTGGTTTTCTCAACTATTTCCTTTGCTGTGCAAAAGCTTTTTATCTTGATGAAGTCCCAATAGTTCATTTTTGCTTTTTTTCCCCTTGCCTTTGAAGACATGTCTAGCCAGAAGTTGCTATGCTGATATCACAAAGACTGCTGCCTGTGTTCTCTTCTAGGATTTTGATGGATTCCTGTCTCACATTTAGGTCTTTCATCTATTTGGAGTCTATTTTTTATGTATGGTGTAAGAAAATGATCCATTTTTGTTCTTCTGCATGTGGCTGTCCAATTTTCCCAACACCATTTGTTGAAGACACTGTCTTATTTCCATTGGATGTTCATTCCTGCTTTATTGAAGATTAGCTGACCATAGAGTTGTGGTTCTCTCTTTGTTCCCTTGATCTAAGTGCCTGTTTTTGTGCCAGTACGATACTGTCTTAATGATTACAACTTTGTAATAGATCTTGAAGTCTGGAATTGTGATGCTACCAGCTTTAGTTTTCTTTTTCAATATTCCTTTGTCTATTTGGGGTCTTTTCTGGTTCCATACACATTTTAGGATTTTTTTGTTCCAGCTCTATGGAAAAAAAAAATGATGGTACTTTGATAGAGATTACATTGAATGTATAGATTGTTCCACAGTTAGCATAGACATTTTAACAATATTTGTTCCACAGTTAGCATAGACATTTTAGCAATATTTGTTCTTCCAATCCATCAGCAGGGAACATTTTCCCATTTCTTTGTGTCTTTCTCAATTTCTTTCATGACTATTCTATAGTTTTCTGAGTACAGATCCTTTGCCTTTTTGGTTACATTTATTCATAGGTATTCTATGTTTTGTATACAACTGTAAGTGGGATAGATTCCTTAATTTCTCTTTCTGCTATCTCATTACTGTATAGAAATGCAACTTATTTCTGTGCATTGATTTTATAACCTGCCACATTACTAAATTCCTGTATGAGGTCTAGCAATTTTGGAGTAAAGTCTTTTAGGTTTTTCACAGAGAGTATCATGTCATCTGTGAACAGTGAGAGTTTGACTTCTTCCTTGCCAATTCAGATGCATTTTATTTCTTTTGTTGTCTGATTGTTGAGGCTAGGACTTCTAATAGTATGTTGAAAAACAGTGGTGAGAGTTGACATCCCTGTTTTGTTCCTGACCTTAGGAAAAAGCTCTCATTTCTTCCCCATAGAGAGTGGTATTCACTATGGGCTTTTTGTAATATGGCTTTTATGATATTGAGGTATATTTTCTCTATCCCTACACTGGAAGAGTTTTAATCAAAGAAGGGTGTGGTACTTTGTCAAGCGCTTTTTCTGCATCTATTGAGAGGGTGATATGCTTCTTGTCCTTTCTTTTATTAATATAGTGTATTACATTGATTGATCTGCAGATGTTCAACCAACCTTGCAGCCCAGGAATAAATCCCAAATGGTCATGGTGAATAATCCTTTTAATGTACTGTTGAATTCTACTGGCTAGTGTCTTGGTGAGAATTTTGACATCCATGTTCATCATGGATACTTGTCTCTAATTTCTCTTTTTGGTGGGGTCCTTTTTCTGGTTTTGGTATAAAAGTAATGCTGACCTCATAGAAAGAGTTTGGAAGTTTTCCTTCCACTTTCATTTTTTGAAACAGCTCGAGAAGAATAGGTATTAATTCTTCTTTAAATGTTTGTTAGAATTCCTATGGAAAGCTGTTAAGTCTTGGACTCTTGCTCGTTGGGAGATTACTGCTTCAGTTTCTTTGCTGGTTATGGGTCTGTTCGGGTTTCCTATTTCTTCCTCTTTCAGTTTTGGTAGTTTATATATCTCTGGGAATCCATCCATTTCTTCCAGATTGCCTAATTTGTTGGCATACTGTTGCTCATAATATGTTCTTATAAATGCTTGTATTTCTGCAGTGTTAGCTATGATTACTCTTCTTTCATTCATGATTTTATCTATTTGTGTCCTTTCTCTTTTCTTTTTGGTAAGTGCCCAGCAGTTCACTGATTTTATTAATTCTTTCAAAGGACCAGCTCCTAGTTTCATTGATCTGTTTCACTGTTCTTGTGCTTTCTATTTCATTGATTTCTGTTCTAATCTTTATTAATCTCTTCTCTTGTTGGAGTTAGGCTTTATTAGCATAGACCAGAAAGGAACAGAGAATACATATATATATATAAACAGTGGCCCTACAGGCATTACAATGGCACTAAATTAATATCTTTCATAGTTTCTCTGAATGTAAATGAGCCAAATTCCCTAATCAAAGACACAGGATATCAGCTGTTCTTTCTCCAGCTCCTTTAGGTGTAAGGTTAGGTTGTGTATTTGAGACCTTTCTTGTTTCTTGACAAGGGCTTGCATTGTTATATACTTCCCTCTTAGGACTGTCTTTGATGCATCACAAAGGTTTTGAACAGTTGTGTTTATATATTTCTTTGTTTCCATTAGTTTTTTATTTTTTTTTTAATTTTTTATTTTTTATAAACATATATTTTTATCCCCAGGGGTACAGGTCTGTGAATCACCAGGTTCACAGCACTCACCAAAGCACATACCCTCCCCAATGACCATAATCCCACCCCCTTCTCCCAAACCCCCTCCCCCCGGCAACCCTCAGTTTGTTTTGTGAGATTAAGAGTCACTTATGGTTTGTCTCCCTCCCAATCCCATCTTGTTTCATTTATTCTTCTTCTACCCACTTAAGCCTCCATGTTGCATCACCACTTCCTCATATCAGGGAGATCATATGATAGTTGTCTTTCTCTGCTTGACTTATTTCGCTAAGCATGATACGCTCTAGTTCCATCCATGTTGTTGCAAATGGCAAGATTTCATTTCTTTTGATGGCTGCATAGTATTCCATTGTGTATATATACCACATCTTCTTGATCCATTCATCTGTTGATGGACATCTAGGTTCTTTCCATAGTTTGGCTATTGTGGACATTGCTGCTATAAACATTCGGGTGCATGTGTCCCTTTGGATCACTACATTTGTATCTTTAGGGTAAATACCCAATAGTGCAATTGCTGGGTCATAGGGCAGTTCTATTTTCAACATTTTGAGGAACCTCCATGCTGTTTTCCAGAGTGGCTGCACCAGCTTGCATTCCCACCAACAGTGTAGGAGGGTTCCCCTTTCTCCGCATCCTCGCCAGCATCTGTCATTTCCTGACTTGTTGATTTTAGCCATTCTGACTGGTGTGAGGTGATATCTCATTGTGGTTTTGATTTGTATTTCCCTGATGCCGAGTGATATGGAGCACTTTTTCATGTGTCTGTTCGCCATCTGGATGTCTTCTTTGCAGAAATGTCTGTTCATGTCTTCTGCCCATTTCTTGATTGGATTATTTGTTCTTTGGGTGTTGAGTTTGCTAAGTTCTTTATAGATTCTGGACACTAGTCCTTTATCTGATATGTCGTTTGCAAATATCTTCTCCCATTCTGTCAGTTGTCTTTTGATTTTGTTAACTGTTTCCTTTGCTGTGCAAAAGCTTTTGATCTTGATGAAATCCCAGTAGTTCATTTTTTCCCTTGCTTCCCTTGCCTTTTGCGTTGTTCCTAGGAAGATATTGTTGCGGCAGAGGTCAAAGAGGTTGCTGCCCGTGTTCTCCTCAAGGATTTTGATGGATTCCTTTCGTACATTGAGGTCCTTCATCCATTTTGAGTCTATTTTTGTGTGTGGTGTAAGGAAATGGTCCAATTTCATTTTTCTGCATGTGGCTGTCCAATTTTCCCAGCACCATTTATTGAAAAGGCTGTCTTTTTTCCATTGGACATTCTTTCCTGCTTTGTCGAAGATTAGTTGACCATAGATTTGAGGGTCTATTTCTGGGCTCTCTATTCTGTTCCATTGATCTATGTGTCTGTTTTTGTGCCAGTACCATGTTGTCTTGATGATGACAGCTTTGTAATAGAGCTTGAAGTCCGGGATTGTGATGCCACCAACGTTGGCTTTCTTTTTCAATATCCCTTTAATGCAATTCCTATCAAAGTACCATCCATCTTTTTCAAAGAAATGGAACAAATAATTCCATTAGTTTTTTAATTCTTGAATTTCCTGTTGACCCATTCATTCTTTGTAGGTTGCACATTAGCTTCTGTGTATTTCAGTTCTTTCCAAATTTCCTTTCTGATTGAGTTCAAGTTTCAAAGTATTGTGGCCTAAAAATGTGTAGGAAATGATTCCAGTCTTTTGGTACTGGTTGAGACCTGACTTGTGACCCAGTATGTGATCTATTCTGGAGAGTTCCATGTATACTTGAGAAGAATGTGCATCCCACTGCTGTAGGATGGAATGTTCTGAATATATCTGTGACATCCATCTGGTCTAGTGTTTATTCAAAGCCCTTGTTTTCTTTTTGATACAAAAACTAAAGTAGTTTTTGATCACTAAACCAGTCCTGCAAGAAATATTAAAGGGTATCCTTTAAGTGAAGAGAGCCCAAAATTAGCATAGACCAGAAAGGAACAGAGAATACATATATATATATATATATATATAAACAGTGGCCCTACAGGCATTACAATGGCACTAAATTAATATCTTTCATAGTTTCTCTGAATGTAAATGAGCCAAATTCCCTAATCAAAGACACAGGATATCAGCAAAAAAGCAAGATCCATCAATATGCTATCTGCAAAGGATTCATTTTAGACCTCAAAACACTTCCAGAGTGAAAGTGAGGAGGTGGAATACAATTTATCATGCTAATGGACATCAAAAAAAATCTGGGGTGGCAAACCTTATATGAGACAAATTAGATTTTAAACCAAAGAGCATAATAATAGATGAGGAGAGATACTATTTCACAATGAAAGGGTCTATCCAACAAGAAGGTCTAACAATTGCAGATGTTTATGTCTCTAACTTGGGAGAAGCCAGTTAGATAAACCAATTAATAACAAAATTTAAAAAACGCATCAATAACAATACTAGCAGGGAACTTTTACACCCCATTCACTGCAATGGACAGATAATCTATGACACATATCTTTTAAAGACAAGAAGAGGGGAGGCTAGGTCAGACTTACAGGGCAGAGATTGGAGGCTACTCTAGGAGTTAAGGAAGGGGTACAGGAGGGATTCATCTTAAGTTTCTTCCAAGACCAAGTCCTAACTGATGTAAACATATCTGGTAGTAGACTCATGATTTCTGTGCTTTCTGTTAACAACTTTGTATATACGAATATGAAGGTGAATTCTCCCTTTCCTTTGCTCTTAGTAAATCACTTGAGAGAGAAAAAAAAAAATCTATCCTTTGTTTCATTTATTTATTTATTTTTAGCCTTTATTTTAAGTGTTGTTTTAGGAATATCAGGAAAATCATTTGAACAAGATATGCTAAAATGTTTCCATTTTCAAATGATACAGGCATCAGGTAAAGTCTGGATTGAGGTGCTACAGTCTCTTCTAGTTCCAAGATTTGAAAGCTTTATCACCTATATTTGTATGGCATATCAGATTTACAAAGTACTTTCACATATATTCCCTGGCTTTTACAACCTTAAGTCAAAACACTGAGGCTCCTTTTCATGGTCGGATTTGGATTAAGATCAAGGATACCTGACTCTCTAACCAATGTTTTATAACCTTTAATTTATATAGTACCACATGCAAAAATATAAGATAAGTTATATCAACATATTAGAAAGCCTCTCTGCTAAGATAGAGCACTAAATGGGCAAATTTGTGCTGACAAATTCATTGTAGCTCTTTTTATTCTGATGTCTTACTAGCATGCCAAAATGTGGTAGACATATAGACCCTGTCTTTAAGAATGTTCTGTTAAAGAGAAAAATTATACATTAGTTCCCTCTCCACTTACATTTATTAGGCTCTTTCAGCATGCAAGGAGCACAGTGTGCTCTGGTTTCAGATGGGGTTCATTTTTGGGTTACAAGGAGAAGTAAGGAAGAACAGAACATGTTTTCCTGAGGCCTTGAGAAAAGTCAGACATTCATATTTACCAGAATCCACAGAAGCTGGAGAAGCTGAAGGGCATCTCTGAAAAACTGTTATAGATGTTCATCTCCTGCACCTAGGACCCCACACTTACCACCCTCCTACTTTGTCCATATATTTTGTGATTCCATGTAAACTAACCAGTGTCTACACTCCTTTTCTCTGTCTCATGTTTTTTTATTTATTTGAGCTGCTATTATTAACTTATTGGGTAATATTAACACCTTCTTTGGGATGCCTGAGTGGTTCAATTAGTTGTGTTTGCCTTTGGCTCAGGTTATGATCCCAGAGTCCTGGGACCAAGTTCCGTATCAAGCTCCTTGCTCACCAGGGAGTGTGCTTCTCCCTCTACCCGACTTCCCCTGCTTGTGCTCTCTCTCTCTTTCTCTCTTTCTGACAAATATGTAAAATATTTTTAAAAATATATATTATCACCTTCTATTTTTCTGAACTCTTCTACTCTTGATTTCATCTCTTCTCATAGGATCAGTTTCAGTGTGCTAGTCACCAGAACAGGATTTTTCTGGAGCTTCAACCAGCTTCTATTGCATGTCTTTGGGTCATGTTTCCCAACCACAGCCATGAACTAATCAGCTTTCCCAAGAGTGGTGGGTCATGTGATATAAACCAAGGCTATCATAAGCAAAGACTATCCCAGGGGTAGATGCAAACTGATTAGTAGTCTGAGTTCTCATATGGCATCCTGAATGCACTATGTTATGTAACATTCTTTGTTTTATTTTTTATTTTAATCTACTATATAATTTTTAAATATTTTATTTTGAGAAGATTTACTGATCCTTGTCTATTTTCTTGTACCACTTTTCAAATAAATATAAATATAAACATTTTATTGATACTCAAGACAGTAAAAAAGTGGATTATAATAACAATGAAATCAAATGAATTAAAACTCATCATATGTACTTAGGACTAGTAATTCGTTAATCAAAATGTCACTTAATGTGAGAAATATTTATTTATGTGTTTCTTTTTAAAGATTTTATTTACTTATTTGGGAGAGAGAGTAGAAGGCGAGGGCAAAGAGAAAGGGAGAAACAAACTCCCTGCCAAGCAAGGAACCTTACATGGGGTTCTATCCTAGGATTCAGAGATCATGACCAGAGTCAAAGGCCTAAAGAACATTTTTTAAATGATATATTGTTTAAAGATAGTATTTTAACTTAAAATACATAATTATTCTTTGATCAGAATGCTGCACAGTAGTTGTATAAAGAATATTTTTTTCTAATGTGAAGTCTCTAATTTCCAACTTTAGCTTCTTTAAAGTGAAAATGTAAATGTATTTGCAAACTAATGTTGGTGCATAAGTCTTAAGATTTTGAGAATGTGTCCCCAGTCATTTGTAATTTTCTTATCTACACTTAGTTTTAAAAGAAAATTTCATTTAGAAACATAAAATTATTTTTCCTTAATCAGAGAACTGAGTTTAGTTTTGATAGAAAAACTTTATTTTTCACTCGTATTTCTTTGAGTTCTATTTTAATAAATTAAATAATTAAAAAATAAAATAAAATAAAATAATTTAAAATAACATTAAATAAAATAAGTAACAAGGGTGCCTGGGGGTGGCTCAGTGGGTTAAAACGCTGCCTTCGGCTCAGGTCATGATCTCAGAGTCCTGGGATAGAGTCCCGCATCAGGCTCTCTGCTCAGCAGGGAGCCTGCTTCCCTCTCTCTCTCTCTCTCAATCTGCCTGCCTCTCTGTTTACTTGTGATCTCACTCTGTCAAATAAATAAATAAAATATTTAAAAAAAAATAAAATAAGTAACAAAAGGCAACCAAAAACCTGACTCTTCCTATCTCTATAAAACAACTTATAGGAAAAGGAATATCAGTGTGGCTTGGAGAAGAAAACAGTCTTCTGGTCATCTGTGTTTGCTGTGTCGTGAGCATCAGTCACTGTGATTTACAGAGGGAAAACAACGAATCCATTCATCTAGTCAGTGACCAAAGGGGTTTTCCTATACATATATTCAACCTGACTCAAAATTTCTCTTAGATTATAGTAACATGTAAGCTTTAAAAAGATTTATAATGGAGAGAAAATTTCCTTGGTGAATTTAAATAAAAGTAATATCAGTTAGAAAATATAAAAGAACATAGAATTAAAACTGGCTAGTATAGGTAAATAAGCAACAAGAAACAGAAATAGGCACTTCCTCAGAATGTACACAAAAATTAAGTCCAAGTGAGTGAAGTAGGGGTAGACTTCTGTTTCCTAAGAATACAAGGAGCAGAGAACATGAGAACGTCTCTTTTAACAGACATTCCTTAAATGCATTAGGAAACCAGAAATGACAGGGAACAAAAAAAAAAAAAAAAAAAAAAGAAAAAGAAAATTAAGTGGCAAGCTCATGAGCTGAGGCATATCTGTTCTCGGGGATGTGCTAATCATGGGTTTTAACACAGACTGAACCAGGAGCAGAAACTGTGGGGTTCAGAAAAGCAAGGATTCGGAACTGAGATCACGAGTATAAAGTTGGGACCTGACTGGCCTGTGCTCAATTAAAAGGTTAAAAGGAAAAAGGAAAGGAAAAGTGCACTGACATAGGAGACTATAAGGATGTTTACTTTAGCCTGAATTTTGAGTGGCTTAAAAAAAAATATTTCTCAGTTGGGCCTGTACCAAACATTGTCTGGTTTGGAAAAGAAATTGCTATAAAAATTGCTCTTGTAACACAAAAATTCCTTGATAGGACATGTTTTCAACCTAGGCTGCACAGGATTCCTGTAAGAATAAAAATGAGTTTACAATACAATTGTAAAATAAAAGGAAACAATCCTCCATGAATGAGATAACACACATACCAGGAGATTTTTAATTTTAATAATGGCATAAAATAGAACAATCTAATAGAGATTCTGAAATAAGTATAATTAAGATGATTAAAGAGAAAAAACGCCAAAGATACAACAAAAGGACACAAAAGCATTAAAAAAAAAAAAGACAAAATTAGAGAAGGAGACAAACCATAGAGACTCTTAACCATAGGAAACAAACTGAGGGTTGCTGGAGGGGAGGGAAGTGGGATGATGGGGCAACTGAGTGATGGGCATTAAGGAGGGCACTTGTAATAAGCCTTTGGTGTTATATGGAACTGATAAATAACTGAACTCTGTCTCTGAAACTAATGATACACTAAATGTTAATTAATTGAATTTAAATAAAATTTTTAAAGTGATTAAAGAGTTTATGTTATTTAAAAAAATGATGTACCTGGGACGCCTGGGTGGCTCAGTCGGTTAAGCAGCTGCCTTCTGCTCAGGTCATGATCCCAGCATCCTGGGATCAAGTCCCACATCAGGCTCCTTGCTTGGCAGGGAGCCTGCTTCTCCTTCTGCCTCTGCCTACCACTCTGCCTGTGCTCGCTCGCTCTCTCTCTCTAACAAATAAATAAATAAAATCTTAAAAAAAAAGATGTGCTGATACAAAGAGATGGATAAATAGAAAAACGTGTATGTCAAGCAGAGTAAAATGTTTATAGTAGAATATAAGTAGTGGGTATATAGTTGTTCAATGTCAAATTATTTCAATGTTTATAAATTTTAAAATATTAAAATATTAGAAGAATAATATTAGAAGAAATAAAATAATAATAAAATATTAGAAGAAATAAAATATTAGAAGAAATGCACTATGAACAAAGGATAGTTAATATAAAAAGAATCAGCTAGAGAAAATTATAAACACTGGACAGATATTTATAAAACTATTTGCAGGCATTAGCCATAAACAAATGACCTCAATACCAAAAGATCACAATAAAAACTGGAATAAACAAGTTTGGTCCCAAATAAAAATCATCTTACCATCAGAATACATCTCAAATTTTAAGGACAGAGGTTTCAGTATAACATAGAGTAGTGGCAATGGTATTCAGTGTGGTCCCTTGACTAGCAGCCTTACCAAGAAATGTACTACTAAAACAAATTGGGGGGCTCCTCCACAGAGTATTAGAGCAGAAACTTTAGGACTAGATTCAGCATGCTCTTCTAAAAAGCTCTCCAAATGCTCTCTTGATCATCACAGAATCACTGGTTATAAGGAAATAGAGCTTCTGATAAAAGTTAGCTAAGAAAAAATTAGTAATAAAAATCAACAGTAACTTAATCATTATAGAATTCCCTTTCAAGTCCAAAATGAAAAGTATAACCACCTCTGTTCAATAAAGTACTTGCTAACAATTTTACTACCTACATTTAAGAATTAGGGTGATTTTTCTTGTCAAATAATTAAAGCTGATGAGAAAGCTCAGCAAAACCATGCTGGATATAGGATTAGTGTACAAAATTATATAAAATTATTTAAAACTTAAATGTATTTTTACAAGGCAGAAACATTATGTAATTTTTACAAGATACACTTGCAATAAACATAAGGTCCTTATAATCAAGACAATGAAAGATGTGTAAAAACTTTATAAAGGGAAATATAGTCTTACTGCAAAACATAGAGATAGCTGTGAGAGATACTTTACTGGATAAGATTCAATATCACAACAATGCAGTGCTCCCAGAATGTGTGTGTATGTGTGTACATTTAAAATTTTTTTTGAAAAAAAATTTTTAAAAATTGAAGAATAGCTTCATGACATGCAGTAGTGAAGGAATATTTAATCAAGACACATAAAAGCCAAAATGGTAAAGGAAAAGATGGAAACATTTAACTACCAAGTTTAATTTTTTATTTGACAAAAGACACTACAAATGAAGTGAAATGTGGGACTATGGATTAGGATGAAATATTGATAACACCTAGAACCAACAATTAGTACCTAAAATACACAAATAGCTCTTAAAAATCAATAAAAGACAAACTTAAGAATGGATGGAGGTTAAGAACAGGCAATTCACACAAGTGTAAACCTGAATGATCTAAAATATGTGAACGAGACATGTTTTTATAAGCTTCCTGTCCTTGCCGTTGACTGTTGGTAGTGTACAGAGGACAGTAAAGGGGTATTGTCAGTCTTCCACTTTAACTTCTATTGCTTTGCAATAATAATTTGTAGTTATTTTTGCAAAGATATGACCACAGTACTATTAATTTATCCAATTTTGATTTGAAGGCCAAAAAGGAGAATTTCAGACCAATATCACTGATGAATATGGATGCTAAGATTCTCAACAAGATCTTAGCAAACAGGATCCAACAGCACATTACAAAGATTATCCACCATGACCAGGTGGGATTCATCCCTGGGCTACAAGGATGGTTCAACATTTGCAAATCAATCAATGTGATACAACAAATTAATATGAGAAGAGAGAAGAACCACATGGTCCTCTCAATTGATGCAGAAAAAGCATTTGACAAAATCCAGCATCTGTTCCTGATTAAAACACTTCAAAGTATAGGGATAGAGGGAACATTCCTGAACTTCATCAAATCTATCTATGAAAGACCCACAGCAAATATCATCCTCAATGGGAAAAGCTTGCAGCCTTCCCGTTGAGATCAGGAACAAGACAAGGATGCCCACTTTCACCACTCTTGTTCAACATAGTATTAGAAGTCCTAGCAATCTGACAACAAAGAGAAATAAAAGGTATCCAAATTCGCAATGAAGAGGTCAAACTCTCTCTCTTGGCAGATGACATGATTCTTTATATGGAAAACCCAAAACACTCCATCCCCAAACTACTAGAACTCATACAGCAATTCAGCAACATGGCAGGATACAAAGTCAATGTGCAGAAATCAGTGGCTTTCTTATACACTAACAAAGAAAATGCAGAAAGGGAAATTAGAGAATTGATTCCATTCACTATAGCACCAAGAACCATAAGATATCTGGGAATAAACCTAACCAAAGAGGTAAAGGATCTGTACTTGAGGAACTACAGAACACTCATGAAGGAAATTGAAGAAGACACAAAAAGATGGAAGATTATTCCATGCTTTTGGATCAGAAGAATAAACATTGTTAAAATGTCTATACTGCCTAGAGCAATCTATACTTTTAATGCCATTCTGATCAAAATTCCACCAGTATTCTTCAAAGAGCTGTAGCAAATAATCCAGAAATTTGTTTGGAATTAGAAGAGACCCCAAATCGCTAAGGAAATGTTGAAAAACAAAAATAAAACTGGGGGCATCACGTTACCTGATTTCAAGCTTTATTACAAAGCTGTGGTCACCAAGACAGCATGGTACTGGCATAAAAACAGACACATAGACCAGTGGAACAGAGTATAGAGCCCAGATATGGACCCACAACTCTATGGGCAATTAATCTTTGACAAAACAGGAAAAAATATACAGTGGAAAAAAGACAGTCTCTTCAATAAACGATGCTGGGAAAACTGGACAGCTATATGTAGAAGAATGAAACTCGACCATTCTCTTACACCATACACAAAGATAAACTCAAAATGGATAAAAGACCTCAACGTGAGACAGGAATCCATCAGAATCCTAGAGGAGAACATAGGCAGTAATCTGTTTGATATCAGCCACAGCAACTTCTTTCAAGATATGTCTCCAAAGGCAAAGGAAACAAAAGTGAAAATAAACTTTTGGGACTTCATCAAAATCAAAAGCTTCTGCACAGCAAAGGAAACAGTCAAAAAAAAAAAAAAAAAAAAAAAAACAAAGAGGCAACCCATGGAAAGGGAGAAGATATTTGGAAATGACAGTATAGACAAAAGGTTGATATCCAGGATCTATAATGAACTCCTCAAACTCAACACACACAAAACAGACAATCATATAAAAAATGGGCAGAAGATATGAACAGACACTTCTACAATAAAGACATACAAATGGCTATCAGACACATGAAAAAATGTTCATCATCACTAGCCCTCAGGGAGATTCAAATTAAAACCACATTGAGATACCACCTTACACCAGTTAGAGTGGCCAAAATTAACAAGACAGGAAACAACATGTGTTGGAGGGGATGTGGAGAAAGGAGAACCCTCTTACACTGTTGGTGGGAATTGGTGTGAATATGTACTCAAGTTGCTTTTACTTTTCACCTAGACCTATTGATTTAACAACTTAATTTCTGTAGAACTCATTGAAATTAGAGTGTTTCTCTTCTCACCAGCTAAGAGTGGGAAAATGTCAGAAAGAAAATGTTTTTGTTTTGTTTGTTTTGTTTTGTTAATTGTCTCCTCACATGTCACACAATTAAGAGTCATTTCCTGATGACATTAAAAACTTCAGGAACAGGGGGGAAAAGTGCAAAAATTTATATCTGGAGAAGCCCTGAAAACACTGGAGCTGGGAACATTCTAAACTTAGGAGATTAGGTTATACCCATAAGAATTCAGTGGCAACCAGGATAAAATCTGAAAATTAAGTAGAGATTGATAACAGCTAAGAATTAGGAGAGTAACTTGCTGAAACACTGTTGTCACA
This sequence comes from Mustela nigripes, assembly GCF_022355385.1. Lineage (NCBI taxonomy): Eukaryota > Metazoa > Chordata > Mammalia > Carnivora > Mustelidae > Mustela > Mustela nigripes. The sequence goes on from NC_081558.1 coordinate 172,420,566, forward strand.
CACTGGCTTTTTAAGACTAATTTACTTCTTATTATGTATGCCAAATTAATTTTTAAAAATTCTATTTTAAAATCCATCAGAGTGGAAAGTGGTCCACATTTCTATATTTAAAAAGTGGTTAGTGAGTTCATTTTGGAATCAGATTATATGGATTCAAATGCTGGTCTCTTGTATGCCTTTGAGCAAATTTCATGCTTCTCCACCTCAGTTCCCTTATCTGTAAGATGAAATGGTTAATACTATCTACCTCATAAGACCATTATAAGGATTGGAAGAGATAATACCAGTAAATAATACAGCCTCTGAAAAATACTAAACACTGGACAAAATTTAGCTCTAGCTATCCTACCACATCTAAGGAAAACCTGTCTGTTTGGATCTCAAAGCATATAACTACTATATATATATATATATATATATATATATATATATATATATAAATCCTCTCTTTTTAACTGGCCTCTTTTTTAAGGGCTGAAATTAAAAACTTAATGTTAAGGAAAGACAGGATATGTCAACGAAGATAATGTTTTTTACCATCTAATTTCTAGTTAATTTAGCTGAAAGTGGAGTACATGTGTATTTCTGAGGGAATACACAGTTTAGATCTGACCACTGATAACACACACACATACACACACACACACACACACACACACACACACACACACACCCCAAATATGTAGGTCAGCCAAAACCTGGATACATATAATTTGCATTCCTAAATACCATGGAACAAAATCATTGCTATGCTGAAATTGACATTCCATATCTTCTTTGCTGATAACCAGAAGTAAAATATTTTCCAGAATAATTGAAGCATGATTAGAATTACAAAATATGAAGTATGCATTTTAAAACCATTTTGAGCCCAAACCATTAAAACCAAACTTTTTAATTTGCAAAGGAGGGAACCTTATCACAGGTATTACACAGGGCTAGAACATAGATCTGTTAACTCTCTGTCCAATATTCCCAGACCAAAGTTCAGTGATGAGTTTTCCAGTTGTGTATATAAATTTATAATGGCTTAAGTATGACTGGTTGTAAGGAAAGGTATGAACTGAACATAAGCTTTGTGCCCAACATTCAACTAGACACCATGGGAAGATGTGTAGTATTTATGTGTAGTATTATGTGGCAGTGTTAATAAACAAAGCCAGAAAATGTTTTTTTGCAAAACATGACCAAATAAAAAGTAATGTATGATATTTTCTCTTTCAAATAGAGTATTGTGGTTAAAAGTGAAGTATCTTAATTTAAGCTAGCGTCGTTCCAATATAGGTTTTACTAACTCCTAGTTATGAAACTTCGGACAAGTTATTTAACCTTCCTAAACCCCAATTTTCTCATCTTGTAGGACAGGATTTGTGGACCTTGGGGGCATTATGCTAAGTTAAGTAAGTCAGACAGAGATAGACAAATACAGTACGATTTCAGTTATATGTGGAATCTAAAAAACAAAGCAAATCTGATGTAATCCTGGGATGTAATGTGCTGCATGGTGACTGTAGTTAGTAATAATGTACTGGATATTTGAAAGTTACTAAGAGAGTAGATCTGAAAAAGTCTCATCACAAGAAAATAATTTGTAACTACGTGTGGTGATTGATGTTAACTACATAATGATGTTATAGTGGTGGTCACTTCACAGTGTCTACAAATACTGAATCATGTTGCACACCTAAAACTAATATGTCAATTATGTCTCAATTAAAAATAAAACAGGGTTTACACCTTCCTCAAAGAATTGTTGTGAAAATAAATGGCATTAATAGGGGGAAAAAAAAAAAAAACTTGTGGACCAGAAATTAGTGTATAGAGTAAGTAGCCCAAAATGTGAACTCATCTTCATTATTATTTTTATTCAAATTATTACTAAAGTTCAGCTGTCTTTCTTGGAATGGAAAAAACTCCAGGATTCCTTGCTTCTTGGCTATTAGTGCATAATCACAAATTCTTTGGTTTATCTCTGTTTTGTTCGTAAACTTGGGCAGGCATACATTGGAGGGTTACTGTTAGATTCGAAAAGGATCATCTGTGTAGAATGCCTAGTCAAATGTCCAATGTTTGATGAAAGCTAGACTCCTATCTCTTGTCTTCCTCCATTACAAAGAGTTGCTTATAGCTATTTCTGTTGGTGGGCAACGCTAGGAATATTTTACCCAAATAAAGTGCCCAAAACAGATCCCTAAAACTTCTCTTAGATATGGTGAAAATGAAAGACAAGTCAAAGTAGCAAATTATAGTGACTACTGAGAAGTGGGAATTTGGAGATGAAGTGAAAGGAGATTTTAAGAGGCCTCTGGTTCTTTTTTCTCAAACAAAGAAATAAAACTGATTCCAGAAATGAAAATATGGCTAAAATGGTAATTGTGTTGATAAAGAGGTAAAGAATTCAGTTTAGATGAAGGATGTAAAGTGACAAAAATAGATTATTTAAAATCTAATATCTTGTTATTCTATAAGCATGTCAGATAAAGCTGCCAGATAACCTAAACAAGATTCCAAAATTCTGTAATGATTAACAGAGATGTTCCCTAAAGCAACAAATGCTATGGCACAAATTTAGTATTATGAATTATATGTGCATTCTGAAAGGCAAGAACATGAAAGGACTAAAACTGGAGGGCCCCCTCGGGGCAAAAAGACCCAGAAGAAAGTAGCAGAATAACAGAAAGCAAACTCATTTTCTTCATAATTTAGTCAAGAGCCTTCCCAAGGAATTCATTATTAATGCAACTGAACCCTAGTACAAAATTCAAAATCAATGCTGTTATGGGATTCTCCCTATACTAAGTATATTGGAAACCATATATTATAGGTTGAATTGTGTCTGCCTAAAACACGTATGTAAAGTCTTAACTCCCAGTACCACATAACATGACCTCATTTTGAAATAAGGTTGTTGAGGGCACCTAGGAGGCTCAGTCTATTAAGCATCTGACTCTTCTTTTGGCTCAGGTCGTGCTCTCCAGGTCATGAGATTCAGCCTCTCCCATCGGGCCCTGCACTTAACTCGAGTCTGCTGGAGATTATCTCCCTCCCCCTTTCCATCCTTTTCTGTTCCTCCCACTGCTCACTCTCTCTTGATCTCTCTAAAATAAATAAATCTTCAAAAAATGAGAAAAGAAATATGGTTGTTGCAGATGTAATTAAGATGATGTCATACTAGAGTAAGGGTCTCCCTAACCCAATATGACTGGTGTCTTTATAAAAGGGGAAATTGGACACTGGCACAGATATGTAGAGAATGACCTATGGAGATGAAAGTAGAGATCAAGGTGATAATTCTGTAAGCCAAACATATCAGAAGCTAGAACATATTCCCCCTCTTAGCCCTCAGAATCAGTCTTGCTGACACCTTGGTCTCAGACTTCTAGCCTCTCGGACTGTGAGACAATAAATTTTTATTGTTTACGCCACCTAGTTTGTGTTGCAGGGTCACAACAGTGACCTAATGGGTATTTTGTTTTATCTGGCAGTATTCCAGTGCTGACTAGCATTGCTACTTGGTACAGAGAACTTTGTGTCTTCTTAAAAAGAATGAATTCTTTGATGTAGCCAGAGGAATTCAAAGACTACTTAAGACCAGGTATTTTTCTGTGTTTAAGGGAGCCCTAATAAGTCTGGGAAGCAAGTGAAGCACACAAGAATTGCTTATACCCAATGGGTATGACTTAAAAGAACAGGAGAGATCCAAAGACATCACACTGATTAATTTCATACAAGTAAAAAATACTGTCAGCTTGTTGTACATCATAATAAAAGTTAATACATTTAATTAATTTGAGAATGAGTACACAGTTCAGGAGGAGTGGACTATTTGTTGTATCCTAGGGCCTCAATGGTCTATAACTGATAGAATATCAGAAAAGTAAGCACACAGCCCCTCATCTTATAAATGGGGAAGTGAAAACAAGAAAGACTAGGTAGTCTGTACAGCCATTAGGCTGACCCAGACCAGAGCCCTTTTCTCAAGAGACTGAGAAGAGATTGGAGTCCTTGAATTGAATAAGAATCTCTGTCCCTGGACCTGGTTTCACGTCAAAAGCTTACTTATTCAAAGCATGGTCCCTGAAGTTAATCATGCCAAAATGTTTATAAAACTAGCTATTTCTGTAGCCTTTTTAATCTGGCCTCATAAGCTACTGAATTATTATGATTCTAGGATTAGCTAGTTTGTGCCTCTTTTTTTTTTTTTTTTTTTTTTTTTTGGATCCTGACTTAATTCCTAATTATGGGAATACTGAACTTGAACAAAGTACTTCTAAAGCTGATGAAGAAAGCTCCATAGAAATGGCACTTGGGAAAGAAAAAAATCTGGGAAGTTGTCTCATTATTAATCATATTTGCATTCTTTCTGTTCTCTTCTCATTCGAAGATCAAGAACTTTGAAGTGGAAAAACAACAACAACAAAAGAAACCAATGATGTGCAGTGTATTTTAAAGAGAGTCAAATCCCCTTGATTTACAAAACTGAGAAGGAGACCAGAGTAATTGTGCCTTGACTGTGGTTATATGGTGTGTTTGTAGAACTGGATGAGACCAAATTTAGCTCTTTAAATAACACTACACTGCTGTCCCAGGGAGGGCTCTATTTTGTATATGTTTTTGTTCTATGTGAAGTGAAGCAAACTTCCTTGCCTTGCTACTGATCAATTTAGAAATGGATGACTCTACACATAAAGTATATAGATGGTAAGCAATGCACATTCTACAAGCTTGGCCAACCCCTTTGCCCTGTATGCATTTCATAGCCTCAGTTTACGGAGCAAATGGATTATCTTCCAGTCACTTTCATTCAAGGGTATTATGTTTCTGTATAAAAGCTTAGACATACTGATAGACACCATGAAAATGTACAAATGAATACAGCCAATAAATCAGTGCCAAACACACACTTGGCCTTACTCTGTGACTCAGTGTTTTGTTTTTTTTTTTTTTTCAAAGTACTCTAAGAGTGAGTTAATTCTTTGGGGACAAGCCAGAGCATATTTTTACGCCCTCTGAGCCAAGATCTCTGAAGTTCAGCTACTAACCGACAATGGTTGGCAGTCCTGAATTTGTTTGATCCAAGTGTACAAGGTCCCCACTTTCAGTATAATGGTGTAGAGCTAGCAAGCATTCCACTAAAATTAATAGGTTATACTCCTCTCATTGTGGAGGGGAAAAGCAAAACCAACAGCCAGAGTCTACTGAACTCTTCAACTGTTCCTAATTTATTTTTCCGGTGACTCTAGTCTAAATTACTCAATGTGTAGATCATGTGTTTTGAGTCATAAGGAGCACTCTTAGAATTTTATTAACCTCTTTTACTCTACTTGCTCTTCTGCCACAGGTCTGCATTTCAATTATATTGTCAGGAATTAATTGATAGCTTCATCAGGTATAGACTTCAAAAGGAGAAAAGGACACTGCATCAAGGATGGCTGTTTAGGCTAGAATATAATCAGGTTAGCAGTTCTATCATTTGTAAAATCTAATCCTGGTTTAAATGAAACAGACAAATTGTCAGGAATAACAAACGCTTTTCCTAGCATATAGATGGTAAGCAATGCACATTCTACAAGCTTGGCCAACCCCTTTGCCCTGTATGCATTTCATAGCCTCAGTTTACGGAACAAATGGATTATCTTCCAGTCACTTCCATTCAAGGGTATTATGTTTCTTTTCTCCCATGTGCCAATCAAGGGAAATTTGGGTTAAGACATTGCATTTGCAGCTCTTGCAAGAGTTTAGGCCTATTTCTACTTCATTTTTAGATTTCTCATCTATTTTCAGTTGCCTAAAAATTCATAGAAAGAAAAAACTTTGCACTCCATAAGTAGGGATTAAGACTTAAAATACATGTGAATATACTAGGCTACTCAATAAATGTTAAATGAATGAGTGATGTCTCTAAGGGAAATACTTTCACATAAATGACTCACAACTCATTTACTAAAACAGATTTTATAGAATTTGAGTTCAACTGTAACCATTTGAATATTTCTTCCTAAAAAGTCTGAAAACATATATTGTCACCATTTTTAAAGGATGGTGAGTGGCCCCTTACATGTGTTGGAACAGGATGTAACAGTATGGTATCTGCCATACAGGGAAGCATCCAGCTATAGTGGAAACAGAACACATAGAAATAAAGTTCATAAATTCACCTGACAAATAGCAGAAGAGCCGTAAAGCCATATCCAGAAAGAATAACTTCTATTTCCAATATTAACAATATTGGAGTTGAATTACCCTCTACCACATTTAAATAAGACATTTCCTCATTTAATGGGTTTGAATAGAGGAGCAATAGTAAACCTAGAAGAAAGAATATATTTGAAAATTATTCTGACCTCTTATAAAAATAAAATCCCTTTCCTTTAAAACACCTTATATAACAACACTCAAAAATGTTCATGACATTTCTTTTTGTTTGATTTTGCTACACACATTCTTTTTTAACTTGGTCTTGCCTTCTAGAAGGCAGACCCTGTCTAAAATGAAGAGTTTAAATCTCAGCAGGATTCTCTTTCCTGAGAGAAAAAATATTCCTTGTCATTCTTGTCTCAGGTTGTGAGGAAGTAGCCAGGAATTTTCAGAGGTAGACTCCTTTGGTCAGCTTGCTAATTTTCTGGAATCAAAATATGCCCTCACTGGACTAGGTGGCAAAAGTGATATTTGCTCAATTCCCACACTTGGGGGTTAGTGGGTACCCCCAAATAGGAAATGTGACTGTCTGTCCAAGAGGTGTGGGACTGTCTGCCACAATTTCCTTTCCAGAGTATTGCTCTCACTGGGCTGGTGCATCTGGAATTCCTCAGCTTCCTTATGAAAATGTTGATGTTTATTCAGACTTTCTGAATCTTGACAATGGTGGTCAAATGCCTGTGGCCACCTATGCCTTTGGATGAGAGGCTGGCAGTCTTCAGGACCACTTATTCTTTTGTGTGTCACGTATCACCAGAGATTTAAAAACACACTGGTCAAAGTCAAGTCCAGATAGACAATGTGTAAATGTTTAGTCTGAGGTATTTTTTATCTGCTTCTCTCTTTTGACAACTTAAACTCGCCCTCCTGGTTTTGTTGATCTAGCTTCATCCTGACCAAAATGAAGCGTAGACTATTTTCTTATCTTGGCTCTACAAAAAGACTCCTTTCTGATATGAATATGAAAAAAATTTGTGAGGAACTTAAGATAGCTGAAATTGGTAGAATAATTGTACCTTTTAGTAAGATACGCAATTCATTCCAATTACATTGCCTAAGACATGACTATGATTAAATATGCATCGCATTTACATATTTTATTGTTTTATCCCAGTGCACTCAAATTCCAGGCTTCTCCTCATTGTCCTCTGAACAACATGGGACATCTGTGTAATAAAGGATAAATGGAGAAAGAAATATCTGCAGTTGATCTGAGGATTTCCATGGCTTTTCCCACTGTGCACGGAATAAATTTCTCTTTAAACTATAGTTTATCCCATAATTAATTAATGTCAAAAAGGTAGCTAGTATTTGTATTTCTAGCTCTGCTTTTACAGCTACATCAGAATTGGAAAATATAAAAATGTAGGTGTTTTTGATACAGTGGTTTAATATGACCCTCTAAGAGCATCAGACCAGCCAGACAGATTAGTTTAGTTTTTCAAGGCACAGGTAAAGGACAATCCTAAAAAGGGCAATGCTCCCATAGGGATAAATTTGTAATTCAGGGGCTATCTGAGAAACCAAAGACTTAAACGAAGTACTTGAACTTAATCAACCTTTTGGCATTCCATGATTCCAGTCTAACTGGATAGATGTCTTAGAGTTAAAAGACGAAGCATAAAATCTGTTTGCTGACAGACAGGCATTTCTAACTTACCACGTCAGCACATCAAGGAAGAAAATAACTGGAACCTCTTAGAATTGCTTACATTGGCCAGCAGCCAAAACAAAATAATCATTTTTATGGAGTAAGCCTTTGAGAATCTAAGCAGACTGATTTTCAGATAGGATGCATGTATATGCTCAACATCTGGAAAACTTCTAATAATCTTCAAAATCTTGTTTCAGTTTTTAATGGTAGACAATTGAAATGCTTGGATTGCACTTTCACACAGGATGTTTTGGGTGATATAAGGCTAGCATCGTTGGGACTTTACTTTAGGGCTGGCAGTATCTTCTCTCAGCTAGCAGGTGTTAGAACTAACAGAATCAAGAGGGTAATGATCAGTAGAACATTGAAAAATAGGGTCAGCATACCTCTACTATTCTCATTGGTGTGCTTGGTGAAAAGCACAGTCCCTGGACACAGATATTTCTTCCCATGTTTCATTTCCCACTATGTACTTGGTAAGAAAACACTTGGTATGTGAATACATGTGTTTACCAGGTTTATTCATTCTCAAAATAAAGCTAGGAAGCCCCTGGGTGACTCAGTCAGTTAAGCATCTGCCTTTGGCTCAGGTTATGATCCTGGGGTCCTGAAGTCGAGCCCCCCATCGGGCTCCTTGCTCAGCAAAGAGTCTGATCCTCCCTTTCTCTCTGCCCCGCCCATAGCTCATGCTTTCTCCCTCTCACTCTCCCAAAAAATAAAATCTTTTTTAAAAATGCCAACATAACTAATTCAACTAATTTGAGAAGAAAAAAATCTATCAGTTGAGTTTTTTGTTTATATTTCTATATTATATTTTTATAGACAAATTATAATATATATGTTATATATTAAATTATATAGATATATAAATTATATTGAGAGATTTTTTAAAGATTTTTATTTATTTATTTGACATATTTTAGATATTTATTTGAGATCACAGGTAGGCAGGGAGGCAGGCAGAGAGAGAGGAAGGGAAGCAGGCTCCCTGCTGAGCAGAGAGCCTAGTGCAGGGTTCAATCCCAGGACCCTGGGATCATGACCTGAGCTGAAGGCAGAGGCTTTAACCCACTGAGCCACCCAGGCGCCCCTTGAGAGAGATTTTAAAGGAATATGTTTATGCTACTATGGACACTGGAAAGTCTAAAATCTGCAGGGCAGATGGGCCTTTGGAAATTCCAACAAAAGTTGATGTTGCAGTCTTAAATACAAGGTAATCTGGAAGCAGAATTTCTTCATCTTCCAGGAACTTCAGTCTTTTCTGCCTTTTTAAAGCCTTCAACTGATTGGATGAGGCCCATCCATGTTATTAATATATTCAAAGTCTACTCACTGATTAAATGTTAATCACATCTAAAATATACCTTTGCTGCATCTTAACTGACATTTGGCCAAACAACTGAGTACCATGGCCTAGCCAAATTTACTCATAAACTAACCATCACACTATGTTATATATATTCCAATTTTTATCACTTAAAAATGCTCAGAAGAGTGTTTAGCAAACTAGAAACTTACAAATATATAAAGAATGAGATATAGCTTTTTCATAAATTGCTTCTGTTTCATACTTGTAGTTGTCACTTAGCCTCTAATTTAGACTTTGCATTGGAAAGATAGTATTTGGAAACTATTATACAGAGGCCTATAGATGTACCAAAATAGGGCAAAGCTGAAATCTAAATCAACACTATAAATAAGTTTTACAATAATACAGTAAGGAAAGAAATAATTCAAATTTCCATTACAACTAAATGCAGTGTGAATATGATGCCAGCAGAAAAAGCTTAATCATAGATTTAGGGCTTAGATTTGTCAGACATTGACTTAGGGAAATTTCTGGAAATACTAATCATGTCTGTAAAGGCTGACATTCTCTGGTTGACAGAATCTGCCAGTTTAACTCTGAAACTTTATGATAGGCAAATATTCCAACTAGGTGGTGATTTGTCTGTCCATTAACAGAGAATCTGCTGAGTCGTAGAGCCCCTAGGAGATTTCTAATGAGAAAGAAATTCATGTTATGCTGTTGTTCATATACACAGATTCTAAAAGATGATATAAATACAAAACTTCTTTTTTTAACCTTTCTTGCTGTCTCATCCTTAATTCACTTATTATCGACTTTGGATGACCAACTGCAGATTACCTAGGCTCTGGTTTTCCTTTGTGATTTCCACTTACTCTTTACTTTCATCCCAATTCTCTTGATCATTTCTCCCCAGCCCATCCCTTTCCCGGGATCTTGGCTCTAACTCTATCAAGGAGCATCTATAGAATGGGCCTTCCCTTATTAATAATTTATACTTCTTATACATGCCATCATGCCAAAAATATCTCTGTCTACTTACCTTTTTATTAAATATTTCTACTCTCATCCCATGTGGGAAACAAAAGATAAAATTCTGCCCTTTCATATGAAGGGTAAATTCTGTTTTGTAGGGGTCTAAAGATGTACAACACATGAAGCCATATCTGTTGCTACTGAATTAATCAATTTTTATTGTAATCTATAGCAAGACCGAGGGTTTTTCAATGTTTAAAACAAGATTTGTTTGTTTGTTTGTTTGTTTTTTGTCTCCAGCATTATTTTCCTATTTCAAATGTGAAGGGGAAAAAACTTTAACAATCTGAAAGGCATTCCTTATTTTTTCCATGACAGGTAGCAATAAGTCATTGGGATGCCTGAAAATCACCGAGTTTTAAAAAAAAAAAAGCAAAGTAGATTCTTTTGGTTCTTGCTTTACAGAAATGTTTTATTTTATACCTGATATTTTTTGGTTTGCTGTGATCAGGCAATGATTACTGAGTCTTTGGTCTGGAAAGTAATGAAATAAAAAATACTTGAGTTTTACTCTATTCCCAATTTCATAAAGCTCACCTCATTAAGAAAGAAGTAAGGATTTCAAGAAAGCACAAAACGAAAAGGATAAAAATGTAAAATTTCTCTATAATTAGGATGAACCTGTTTCTACTATCTTTTTTAAAGATTTTATTTCTTTATTTTAGAGGAGGTGGGGAGAGAGGCAGAGAAAGAATCCCAAGGAAGACTCTGGCCTTGGGGCTCAATCTCACAACACTGAGACCATGACCTGACCAAAATCAAGAGTCAGGCGCTTAACTGACTGAGCCACCCAATTGCCGCATATTATTTTATTTTTACTTTGCCAAAGCATTTTCCTTCCTATTGCTACCTCTATGATGTCTATTACAAATTGGCTTTTAGGAGGATAAACATCTCGCTCCTTTGACACTTCAGTGTTATGGCCTCAAACTTTTTTGATCATTTACCCCATAAGTAAAACTATTGACCATATACCTACAATGTATACATAGTTATTTATAAGTTATACAACTTTACCATTTTTATATTATTTATATTATAAAAGTACATACAAATAATTTAAAGTGAGAAAAAATATTTAAAAGTTCTAAAATTTCTTCCTGAACCCTAGTGAATGATTTTGCACTTTTGTACACAGTATCCCATACCCTCCACTTCACAGACCATTATTTTAGCAAAGACTCTTTTATTGGTCCTTTCAGGAAATTTCCCTTTTAAAGTCTGTCCCTTCTTTCTCCCCTAAAGAGCCAGGCTGCCTCCATTTCATTCTCCCAACTACCACAATACTTCGAATAGGCCCATCCCTTAGCAAGGCCAATCCCTTATTTCTTCACCAGGTGGATGAATAAATTTCAGACTACATCCTTAACTTATATCCTTAACTTTGCTGTCTTTATGTTATTAACTAAAATCTCCTCATACTGCTTTCCTCCCTTAATTTCTGGCTCCATCTGGGATCAATGGCTGTCAGGAACCTAAACCACTCAAGGTAGCCTAGGGACCAGAATATGCAAGGGGATACTCCTCTGGACCTCTGAGCAACTGAAACCAGAAAGTGATAACCTGTAACCTAAGTTTCTTGATGATAGACATAAAACATGTATTAGGTGATATCTCATTAAAGTTTTAAATTTCATCTCCCTAATGATTAGTGCTGCTAAATATCTTTTTATGTACATGTTTGCCATTGTATTCCTTTTTTTTTAATTTTTATTTAAACTTTAGTTAATTAACATACAGTGCAATATTGGTTTCAGAAGTAGAATTCAGTGATTTGTCACTTACATACAATACCCAGTGCTCATCACAAGTGTTTCTTTAATACCCACCACCCATCTAGCCCATCCCCCATTTCCCTTCCTCCATCAACTCTGAATTTTTTCTCTATTGTTGAGAGTCTCTTATGGTTTATTTCCCTCCCTCCTTTTTCTCTGCCTTCCCATATGTTTACCTGTTTTATTTCTTAAATTACACATATGAATGAAATCATATGCTATTTATAATTGACTAACTTATTTTGCTTAACATAATACATTCTAGCTCTATCCACATCATTGCAAATGGCAAGATTTCATTGTTTTTGATGGCTGAGTAATATTCCATTATATATTTATATCCTCTCTCTCTCTATATATATATATCTTCTTTATCATTCATCAGCTGATTGACATTTGGGCTCTTTCCATAGTTTGGCTTTGTTGAAAATGTTGATATAAATATCAGAGTGCATGTGTCCTTTCAAATCTGTATTTTTGTTCCTTTTGTGTAAATACCTAACAATGCAAATGTTGGGTCATAGGGTAGCTCTTTTTAGTTTTTTCAGGAAACTCCACACTGTTCTCCAAATCTGCTGTACAAGTTTGCATTCTGAAAACAGTTCAAGAGGGTTCACATTCCTCCAAATCCTCACCAACACCTATTATTTATTGTGTTGCTAATTTTAATCATTTTGATAGGTGCAAGTTATCTTATCATGTTTTGATATGTATTTCCCTGATGATGAGAGACATTGAGCATCTTTTCATGTGTTTATTAACCATCTGGATATCTTCTTTGGAAAAATGTCTATTTGTGTCTTCTTCCCATTTCTTAATTGGGTTGTTTGTTTTTGGGGTGCTGAGTTTGATAAGTTCTTTATAGATTTTTTATACTAACCCTTCATCAGGTCATTTGCAAATACCTTTTCCTATATACCTACTTTGGAAAAATGTCTTTTTAATTCCTCTGCCCATTTTTAAATTGGATTGTGTATTTTCTGTTATCTAGTTGTATGAGATTTTATACAATTTGGATATTAACCCCTTATAGGATATATGGCTTACAAATATTTTCTCACATTCTGTGGGTTGCCTTTTGCTGATTTTTTTTTTCTGTGAAGATGCATTTAAGTTTGTAGAGCTACTGGTTAATTTTTGTTGTTGTTGTTGTGTTTTTGGTGTCATACCCAAAAAATCATTGCCAGGACCAATTTTAAGGGACTTCCTCTGTATATTTGCTTAGGAATTTTATGGTTTCTGGTCTTATACTTAAGCCTTTGATCCATTTTTGTGAGTAGTGTAAGATAAGGGTCCAAGTTCATTTTTCTGCATGTGGTTCTTCAGTATTCCCATCACCAATTGTTGAAAAGACTATCTTTTCCCCACCTGGGCTCTTGTTGAATACTGTTTAATTCTGAGTACTCTATTTTGTTCTATTAGTTTCTGTGTTTATTTCTGTACCAGTACCATATCGTTTCAATTATTATAGCTTTGTAGTGTAGTTTGGAATCAATAGGTGTGATGCCTCTGACTTTGTTTCTATTTCTCAGGATTGCTTGGCTATATGAGTTGGTTTTTGTTTGTTTGTTTTGTTTGTAATTCCATGCAAATGTCAGGATTATTTTTTCTCTATTTTTTGTGAAGAAAAAAAAAAAAACATGGAATGTTGATAGGGATTGCCTTGAATCTATATACAACGTTGGACAGTATGGACATTTTAACAATATTAAAATGACATTTTAACAATATTAAATATTCTTGGTTCTTCTAAACCAAGAACATGGGATATCTTCCTTTTCTATGTGTATCTTCTTTGATTTCTTTCAATGAAGTATTATAGTTTTTAGTGTAGAAATCTTTCACTTCCTAGCTAAATTTATTCCTACATATTTTATTGCTTTTGCTACTATTGTGAATGAGATAGTATCTTTTATTTCTTTTTCAGATGTTTCATTGTTAAATATATAGAAATACAACTAGTTTCTCTGCATTGATTTTATATCATGCAACCTTACTGAACTTGTTCTTTGGTTATGTCTTGGGGATTTATTATATATAAGATAATATTATCTGCATTTTACTTCCTCCTTTCCAATTTGGATAACTCATTTTTGTTGCCTCATTGCTGGCATTATAGCTAGGACTTCCAAGCACTATATTGAATAAAAGTGGTGAGAGTACAAAGAACAACCCTCAAATATCAATAAAATTGGTCAACACCACAACATATAACAGTGAAGCTTGCAAATTTCAAAGACAAAGAAAAAATCCTGAATCAACTAGGGACAAGAGGTTCCTAACCTACAAGGGTAGAAACATACTGGCAGCAGACCTATTCACAGAGACCTGGCAGACCAGAAAAAACTGGCGTGTTATATTCAGGGTGCTCTGTGAGAAAAATAGGCAGCCAAGAATACATTATCCAAAAGGCTGTCATTCAAAATAAAAGCAGAGATAGAAAGTTTCCAGGAAAAACATGTAATAAAAGAATTTGTTATCACTAAACAAGTCTTGCAAAAAAAAATTAAAGTGGGAACTTTAAGTGAAGAGAGAGCCCAAAAGAAAGGAACAGAGACAATATGCAAAAACAGTGACCTTACTGTTTTTAATTCAGTGGCACTAAATTCATATCTTTCAATAGTTACTCTGAATAGAAATGGCCTAAATGCCCCCAATCAAAAGACACAGGGTATCAGATTTGATGAAAAAGCAGAAACTATTGGTATTCTGTCTGCAAGAGACTCACTTTAGGTCAAAAAACACTTCCAGATTGAAAGTGAGGGAGTGGAAAACCGTTTCTCATGCTAATGGACATTCAAAGAAAGCTGGAGTAGCAATTCTTATATCAGAAAAATTAGATTTTAAACCAAAGAATGTAATAATAGATGAGGAAGGTCATAATATCATAATTAAAGGGTCTATCCAAAAAGAAAATCAAAATATTCTAAATTTTATATACCTAACATGGAAGCAATCAATTAGATAAATCAATTAATAACAAAACTAAAGAAATACATTGATAATAATTCAATAATAGTGGGGAACTTTAACATCCTACTTGCTGCAAAAGACAGATCATCTAAGCAGAATTTTAACAAGGAAAGAAGGGTTTTGATGGACATTAAGGAGTGAAGGTGATGTAATGAGCACTGGGTATTATATAAGACTGATGAATCACTGAATGCTATCTCTGAAACTAATAATACACTATATGTTGATTAATTGAATTTAAATTAAAATAATGGTGAGGGTTGGTGCCATTGTTTTGTACTTGATCTTAGAGCAAAAGCTTTCATTTATTCTCCATTGAGTAAAACGTTAGCTGTGGGTTTGTCATATATGGTCTTTATTATCTTGTGATATGTTTTCTGAAAAATAATCTATTGAGTGTTTTTATCATGATAGGATGTTGTATTTTGCCAAATGTTTTTTTCTTCATCTATTGAGAAGATCATACGATTTGCATAATTTATTCTATTCATGTGGTATCATCACATTCATTAGTTTTCATGGATTGAATCATCTTGTATCCCAAAGATAAATCCTACCTGATCATGGTATATTGTGCTTTTAATGTGTTCTTCATTTGGTTTGCTAATATTCTGCTGATAATTTTTGTATCTATATTCATCAAAATGATTATCATCATTTTGTATCTATATTCATTGATCTCTACTTTTGTTTTCCTGTCCTTATCTGGCTTTGGTATCAGGATAATGCCAGAAATATTTCCTCCTCTTCAATTTTTAGAAGTGTTTGAAAAGGATTAGCATTTCTTTGTTAAATGTTTGGTAGAACTTGCAGGAAAACTCTGGTCCTGAGGTTTCTGTATTGGAAGGTTTTTGATTACTGTTTGGTTTCTTTACTTCTGTTATTGATCTATTCTGATTTTTTATTTCTTCCTGATTCAGTGTTTGTAGGCTGTATATTTCTAGAAATTTGTCTATTTCTTCTAGGTTATATAATTTCTTAACATGTAGTTATTCATAATGATCTCTTATAGTCCTATGTATTTCTGTAGTAGTAGTTTCCTTTTTCATTTCTGATTCCATTTTATTTGAGTCTTCTCTTTTCTTCTTAGTTTAACTACAGGTTTGCTAATTTTGTTTATCTTTTTTTAAAAGTAGCTTACTTTCATTGATTTTTTTTAATGTTTGTTTTTTCTCTATAATTTATTTCTGCCCTGATTTTATTATTTCCTTTCTTCTGCTGGCTTTGATAGATGAAATCTGATGAGTACAGTATAATCAAATTTTCTGAAGTAATAGATCCAAGATTTATTTTCATATTTGAATATCTACTTGATATTCTCCTTGCTGGGAGAAAAAGAAAATATCCTATCAAAACCTCTTCTAGGAATATAGTGAAATATTATGTTGCCCAACCCTTTCTCAAAGGTATTTAAAATAGCTCGTATTTAAGCTTTTTTATTGTCTTTGTCCTTGACTCTGGTACCAAAGTTACAACTCATTTTACAAATTTAGTGTAGCTAAAGTGGCCACCCCATTCAGCCAGGACACAAATTCTCTTTCCAACAGCCAGAACTGTCAAGATAGACCATGTGGCAGGGACTGCTAAATAACAACCTAATATCCATTTTCCCCATCTTCTTCACAAACAAAACCCTGATTTCACTCAAAGGTACAATGAGCTCAGCTTAAAAATTATGTTTTCTTAAAAAAAAAAAAATTATGTTTTCTTGTCTCACTTGAAGCCAAGGATGACAGAGGTTTCTAACTGAATGTTTAGGAAATTTAAAGGAGTACTGACAGCTAGGAGAGAAAATTTCTTGCCTTTTTTCCTTTTCCCCCTTTTTTCTTCCCTTTATCTAGAACTCACCAGACATAATCCTTAGTGCTTCAGCAGCCACCTTATTCCAGAAGAAAATCCAGAGAGTTAGTGTTTTAGTCAAATTGAGTTGCCATAACAAATATCAATACCATAGACTGGGTCATCTAAACAATAGATATTTATTTTCTCACAGTTCTGGAGCCTGGAAAGTCCAAAATCAGGGTATCAGCATGGTCAGTTTCTGTTGAGACCTCTCTTGTATGCTAGTAGGCAGCAGCCATCTTGCTGTGTTCTCATATGACCTATTCTTTGTGTGCATGAAACCCTGGGGTTGGAGAGGGTGGAGAGAGGGAAGAGTGCTCTGGTATTTCTTCTTATAAATTTATTAATCCTATCTTATATGGGCCCTACTTTTATGACTTCTTTTAACCTTAATTACCTCTTTATAGGCCCTATATCTAAATACAGATGCATCGGTGCTTAGAGCTTTAACATTAATTTGAAGTGCAGAGGTATACAATTGAGTCCATTGCAGATCAGTAGCATAATTTTAAGAGACTCTTATAATGCGGATGTCAGCATAAAGCCACCATACAGCCCTGGACTATTGTCTCTGAATTTTTTTTACATGAGTAAAATATCACTATCTCATATGAATGATATATTTTGAATTTTCTATTGTATTGAATCAAATCTAATCCCAAATGATGTATATTAATTTATTCATTCAACAAAAAGAAATGTAAAGATGCTCTGTGTACTGGGCATTACACTAAGAGTTAAGAACTAGGGATAACAAGACAAATCAGAGATTCCCTGCCTCTGATGAGCTCACATATTTATGGAGGAGACAAACATAAATAATAAAGTTCAAATTTGTAGGTTATATAGAAAGGTCAAAAAGAGAAGTTGAACAAATTATTCAAAGAAAGCTTAGCTTGGAAATTTGCACAAAAATACCCAGAGATAAACCTGTCTTTGATAGATGTCTGGAATTTCAGTAGTTTAGAGGTTGAAGTATTCCAGACACAGAAAACAGTAAGAGCCAAAGAATGCAGACCTGGAACAGCATGGAATGCACAATGGGCAGTGGGCAGTTTTCTGTTTAGGAAAAGGAAGGGTAAGGAAAATAGCCAGGGAAAAGGATGGGAAAAAAGTAGGGACAAGTACCTTATGCATAATATTAAGATTTTTTTGGATTGACCTCATGGTAATGGGACGCACTGAAGTAAACAGTGATATTAAGAAGTGACGCTATTAGGATTCTGTTTTAGGAAGATTACCATGGAGGTGGAATGGAGGCAGGGGAACTGGATATAGGACGATTATAATAATACTAATAAGAGATGAAGAGAATATGAACAAAGCTAAGAGTCAACATGTTAATTCCCATCCAATTTAATTTCAGTCTTGCTTGACAAATGAAATTCTAACCATCTGCTGTGTGGACAAACAAATTCTAACATAGCACTACAGCAAAACTTCTTACCCCATTAAATCGTATCTTCTAAAAAATGATCCTGCCTACTGTCTTTAGGCATATGTAGAGGAAATTTGAAATTATTAGGTGGCAGGCCTTCTGAACATCCTTGCATTGAGGGCAGGCCTCCTACTTGCTGCCTACTATCCCTGAGGCCTTGAGTTTTTTCCATATTGACATCTCCCTACCTAGACCAGAGGCCTTCAGAAGTCTTGCTCAATAAACTTGTCTGTTAACTTGGATCTAGTCTTCTATTTCCTGTCTGCTCATCACACTTTCTTATTTTCAAATAGATCTTCTTGGACATGATATCATTCAAAATAATGTCATCATCATGTCAGTGTCAAACTTCTGAAGCTATGTGTGAATTATCCTGTGTTCCTAGAATAGAGTTCTAATTAGATATTAATAACACATTGATTCTGAACTATGAAAAATTTACTGTTAAAGATGACACTTATTGCGAGTGCTGTTTCTATTCTTATTTTTTCCCTCACTATAATCTCCCTTCCTTGCCCAGATGGACTTTACTCCAGCATTGGATGGAGGCATCTATTAGTCGCTTCCTGGAAAATGAACTTGATTGATGGGACTTATTAAAGACAGAATGATGAATTGGTGTCTAGCTAGTTAGAATGTCAAATTGCAACAAAAACACACACACAAAAAAAATAGCTTTCCTTTGATGTCAATGAGGTTATAGTTTATGATATTGCACTGAAAATAACAAAGGACAGAGTACAAATACGATGCATTTATGGCTCTTTCCCTTTCTTCATTCATTAAATAAGCAAGCAACTGTTTTTCTTAAATTTAAAATTTGCTAATTAATTTTATGGATTTATTTTATCTGAACATCTCTATAATGTCTAAATAGACACTCCATTTTTACACACAAAGACACCACATATGATTTTGTTCAAAGTCAGACCATATAAAAAATAAAAATGGGAGACTCCAAAGAAAATGTGATTTCTATCCAAGAAGTCCACGTGTTCTGATTTCAAATATTGACTTTTTTTCTGGAAATATCCTGTTGTTTAAATTGTCTACACACCAAGCTGGATTCTCAGTTGGAACACTCAAAATCAGGGACATGTTTCTATACATATTTCTAAAGTTCATTCACATTTCTCTTGAAAGTTGCAATAAATCATCTTAATTTGAATTGTTCCACAAGCTCATGTGCCTTTCTAAACTTTCCTTTTGAATATAAACTGTAAGGGTATACTTTTGCATTAACCATTTTTTTTTCTGCTTTGATACTGTTTCAAAAGTTCAGTGTGTGCTTATTTGCAGTGTTGATTTATTTGCTTATTCACCCATCTAGCAAAGGTATTGGACATCTACTACCTGACAAAGCCTACACTGGGAAGTGTAGAGATGCAAAGATTAATAAGATTCATATAAAGATTAATATTAGATTTATATTTAAAAAGATTAATAATTCTCTACACTCAAAGGGCTCTCAGATAGTAGAGCTAATGTTATCATGCATTCTTATAGGACTTTGTAGCTTAAAAAACATTTTCAAATACATTATTACATTCAAATGTCTTTATAACAACCTGATGAACCAAGTAGATGTTATTAGCCCTGTTTTACAGATGGACAAACTGCACCACCTCTCAGGAAGTCTTGCTTCACAGTTGATTACCATGACAGGGGGTTCAATTGGAATGCAACAAAAATCACCTGAGAAGATTAAAAAGTAACTGCAGCCTGGGATCCCCCTCAAGAAATGCAGATTTTATTGGTCTGAGGTAGAGTCTGAGCATTGGGTATTTTTTTAACATTCATGAGTTGATTCTACTATGCAGCCTTGGTTGAAAATCACTGCTATGCTTTTCTTAAAGTGTTGTCGTTCTCCTTAGATATCATACTGTTTCCCATCTCTGTGTCTTTGCTCCTTTGACCTTGCACTTTCTATTTTACATTGAAATCCCACACATGTCTTATTCACATCCTATTCGTAAGGACTATATCTTGCTCATCTTTTAAGGCCCAAATCTTAGCATAGTACTCTGTGCACAGTAGGAGATGAGTGTTTCTGGAACTAACTTGAATTTGATCACAAAATATGCTAGTTTGTGTTCTTGTTTCTACCTCAGCATCATCCCT
The DNA here is from genome assembly GCF_022355385.1 of Mustela nigripes. Classification (NCBI taxonomy): domain Eukaryota; kingdom Metazoa; phylum Chordata; class Mammalia; order Carnivora; family Mustelidae; genus Mustela; species Mustela nigripes. The sequence continues at coordinate 172,440,911 of NC_081558.1, forward strand.
CATTGTGGTCTCCCTCACCAGGTATAAAAACCTTTCCTTTTATTAGATCAACTAATCCATTTTTGTCTCCTTCTAACTGAAATCCTAGGTTAATTTTCCTCGGGCAAGTCAGGAAAACAAATTAAGTGGTACTGTGATGTTCTATACTCAAAATCATCCCTCACTAATTCTTAGCATATCGAACCCCAACTCTCTCTTCCAATGCTTCATTTCCCAGGAGAAGAAAGAATGTGGCCCTTGACTTCCACTGCCCAGCTAATCCAACCAGGGTTGCCATCAGGAACATCACAAGATCTTTATTAAAACAGTTTGTTCCCCTGACGCTTACAGACACACCCAGCTGGGTCAGAATTCAAAATGAACATCTAGTTTAGGCCTCACCTCTGGAATCTACAGCATCCAGTTTATACTCAGAAAATTTATGTCTGAACAGTAGGCCATTAAAGTCTGATTAATAGGGTCATTAGAGTGTATTTTTCTGATATGATTAATGTTCTTGCTCAGAAACACAAATAATTGTATTCTGCAAATAAACTACCAGTATCTCTAAAATAATTTCTAAAAATTAATACTGTAATAGAAATAATTTACATCAGTTCAACATTATGTTCAAAAACTTTATACTATTGTTTATAAAACTGACATATACTGCATATATATGCAGTACATCTCAATGTGTGTGTATATCTATATATGTATGTGCATGTGTAGGTGTGTATATATACACAAAATATAAAATATATTATATACACTGACAGTAAATATAAGATCTCTGGATTATAGAAGAGACTATTAACACAGAGCTTCTTAACTCCAGTTCCCCATAGGGCACCAGGATAAGAACCATTATTCACCTGGGCATGCCTGAGTGGGATTTGTATCAGAGGAGTAAAACCCTGAAATTAGGACTCAGAGTTAAGCTAGAGCAGCTGTTACATCTGTACCTCTATCTTGCTCTTCAGAGAGAACTTTACTCTGGAATGCAATCAAATTTTCTCTGGGGAATAGAGGAAAGGCTCTACCCTAGATGTGAGCAAATGGCTCTGTGGAGATAAGTCTCAGTAAATCTCTCTGGAGTGTTGCACAATCTCTATTTTTCAGCAGGATTGCTATAAAATCACCAATCCCAAACTACGCAAAAATATGAAAATATTCATGGAGAGCTGTCTCCCAAAATTGTAGATATTTTCTGCATATAATTTGGAACAATAAGTCAGCATTCTTACTTCTTTGATGGAGCTAATATTTCATGAGTTTCCACAAATCCTAGAAGCTAAGCTAAAAGTAGTCATATTCTATACTAAATAATGACATATATCATCATCTGCAACAAGTTCAGTTTCCCCACACTTGAGATTCTGGACAAAGTCATTAGAATAACCTACCATATGTCTGCCAGGTTGTTAAACATTCTAGATTTAGTGGGACACAGAAGTGAAATGGTTTTCTACCATGCTGATGCTACTTTCACTATGCCAGGAAGAATCCCCATTTCTTTTCTCTTGTGAAATCTCAGTTGCCATAATCACTTCCAGTTTTCCAGTTATCTACAGTCAAAAAGCCCATTCAAATTTAATCATTTCAAACTTTAATCTCATATCTGCCCATGGGCCAAGTTTAGCTTTGCTTTAAAGAATCCAGAATGAGCAAGGGGAACAGTGTGTTCCTTATAACATCATCTTGTCCCTTTTCTGGATTCCTTTCTCTTTTGGCATGTTGGGAGGAGAAATGGAAGTTCATAAGCAAATGTTTCTGACCTGTCTTTTGCTACAGTAATCTTCCCTGTGAAATGATCTTGATTTGATGCTTCCCTAATGGTCATGTAAGTGGGTTCTTTAAAGGACCCTTATGGGGACTTCTGCATGGTAGATGTGTTCCAGCTTGAAGTTTTGAATCTATCAGTTTCTTTCCATAATGATCTTGCCTCTGGGTTGCCCCTCCTGGAAGACCTTTGATCCACAGGTGTTGCAGCCATCTTGCAATGACAAATAATAGGAGTGAACTGCACCCCTCCTCCACTGTTGTTCCCTCCCTCAGTCCTTTCCCCACCTCTCCAATCTATGTCTCTCCAATTCCCTTTCCTCTGCTCCAATCAACACTAAGGGCTTTCAGCAAATCTGTCCTGGCATATATCCCACCAAATAATGAGATGCCAGGCCATTATGACTTATTCTTCTAGTCTCTAGAAGTGAATCTTATGGATCCCTTGATCTGGGAACCAAAAAGAATCACCATTCCATGAAGGGGAAGAAAAAAGTCCAGCTTTCTTTTCTTAGAATCCAATCATTCTCAAATTTTCCTAGTTCACTCACACAGATTAATAGGCAGGGTACACTTATGTCTGAAGCAAAGGAGAGAATCTGGTCACCTTTCAATAGGACCTGAAGAAATCTGGCCTTTTCAAGACTCACTAAATAAACTTATTAGAAAATTAGGCTGACTAACCCATTGTTTTCTTCTTGTTCACCTAATTATTCTACATATTGAAATTTCTAATCCTATACTTTGCTTCTGATACATACAAATGCTCTCTTTTTACTTAGGTCACTGAGTATTCTGTCTTCTGCCATTCAGAACTTTCTCAAAACACATTGCTCTTCCAAGACTAATTAATTTTATACTCTATAATACTAAAAGTGATTGGCACTAAATAATGTTCCAACTGGAAAAGACCGTCATGAACCCAGTCCAATTTTCTCCAATAACTGGCAATAATAGTTGATTTCAAAAGGTGAAGTGGTTTATCCAAGGTTATTGAGTTAATCAGTGGCAAAGGTGGAACCAGCATTCTGGCCTCTTGACTTCTGAGAGGGGAGATTTCCCAATACATCATGTTTCTTTGCTCATATCAGCATGATCTAAAAATGAAATTCACATGATCTGAAAAGATTCAGCTAATTATACTTATGAGATGATATATCCACTTAAAGGGGCATGAAAAATCATGTCATGTCACAAATGATCAAATAGTCCCTTTCTATATTTTATAACTGGTCATCCATGTGTTCCTATGGATTTAGGCAAGTTAAATACTCATGCTGAGTCATACTTAAAAATTGGCACAATGTATTTGGGAGGTACTTGGGAAACAAATCATTGTACAAAAGTGTATATTCAGAAGAGATAGCAAGTTTGGCTTAAGACCATGTAAAACAAGTTTTCAAGCAAAGTATGTCATTTTGCAGCTGTTTCCTGCATCTAAAACAACGCCACTACAGTTAGCCAGTTTAAGCTGGAGGTATCAGGATGTAACCTGGGAATATGCCTGTTGATGACTCCTTTGGGTTCTGGGGAATTCAAGTATAAGCAATTACTAAAATATCTATAATAGGTAAGGTATACTTAAGATCAGTAAATGAAAAGATCTATAACCCCGAACCAGCTTTTCTACAAGCTTCAGTTTGAACTAACTTTGCCAAAACATTTGTGGGAAATATTTTTTTTTTTTAGGAAAATCAAGGTGTGCATATCTTTCAGGAATGTCTTTGGAAATATTTATGGGAGAATAATCCTGACACCAGGGATAAGGAGTACAGTCCAAGAAAACTAATTTAGTTCCATAAAGTGGACATTCCAAAGTCCAGAGCAGGAAGACAGAGAACAGAGCAAGGGAACTGTATATATGGACTGAGAGATTTATAGAGTGTTTATATATGTAGTGATATGGCTCCTCAGCCCAGCTTCCCTATTTGGGTTTATTCAATGAGATATCACCTCACACCAGTCAGAATGGCTAAAATAAATAAGTCAGCATGGAGGTTCCTCAAAATGTTGAAAATAGAACTGCCCTATGACCCAGCAATTGCACTATTGGGTATTTACCCTAAAGATACAAACGTAGTAATCCAAAGGGGCACGTGCACCCGAATGTTTATAGCAGCAATGTCCACAATAGCCAAACTATGGAAAGAACCTAGATGTCCATCAACAGATGATTGGGCTTATTCATATAACTACTCTTTATTGAGCTCCTAACTTCTGCCAGTAGTGGGAATCTAAGAATATTATACAAGACATGGTCTCTGCCATTTAGGAATTTATTACTTCTTTGGGAAATGAAGGAATATACCAAGCCTTACATTACAGATGACATTAATAACAATGCTTCCTGCATCTTTCTGTGCATTTCTCTTATTCCTCAGGTATGCTCATATCTTTCTTACTAGAGGTTAACCACTTGGAGAATACTGATTGTGTCTTATTTATCTTTGAGGTCCTTACAGTACATGGAAAAAGGCAACTATTTCATAAATGAAAGGGATAACTTTGTGAATGAAATTTTGCAGGTTATGTAGAGCTTGTAAGTTCATGGAGCCACTTGACTAAGAGTCACCCTAACTCTATGATATGAGTAGAGCTTATTTGGTTACTTCCAATTCACAATGAAAATGGGGTCCAGGGGATTTAAATTGATTTCCAACTTAACAAGTGACAAAAGTGTGGGTATAGCCTTTCTTCCTATTCCTGCCATTTCTACATCACTATTCTACCTCCTTGGTATGTGATAAGAGATCTGTAAGTATAATGAATGTTAACAAAAGGGAAAGATCATGTGAGTAAGCAAAAAAGACTCCATGAAAAAGTTGACGTTGACTTTAAAGTTTTACTTCAGGACTTTATTTTAACTTTATTTCAGCTAAAATTTTTTATTTGTTATTTTATTTTTATTCTGCATCATATTAAAGATGGTATTTTAAGTTTGAAAGTTCCTAGAGAAGAATGTGGAGTACTTTGTATATGGAGAATATTATTCTGATTGCCTATTGGTAATAAGTATTTGATTTTCAACTCCCAGGTAATTGCTCATCTTAAATTTTAGGACTCAGATGCAAACAATTACAGAGCTGGAAGTGGACTGTGGAAATAATGTGGTAAAGTGGTCTCTGGCATTTTTGCCACCCACTGGTCTTTCATAAGCACTCCCCACCTCCAATAGTCCTCCTGATTTCTAAATATTTTGCACATCTTATTTAGTCCGAAGTCAAAGAAGACATGGTACCAGTCATCAAGAAACTCACGAACTAGTAGAAATCTCTAAGTAAATAATAAGCATGTTCTCCTCTCCCTGGCCTTTTAATCTTCATTGCAATAAATGGTGTCACTGTTCATCTAAATGCCCATGAAACCTAGATTTTATGTTAGCCCACACCCAATTCATTAGACGTTTACCAGCATGATGCCAGCACTTAATTCAGGTCTGTACTCAACTATCACTTCCTTAGAAAGACCTTCCTTAATATAGCCACTTATCCTATATAAATTCAATTATAAGAATGATACATTGTGGGGCGCCTGGGTGGCTCAGTCGTTAAGTGTCTGCCTTTGGCTCGGGTCACGGTCTCGGGGTCCTGGGATCGAGCCCCGCATCCGGGCTCCTTGCTCAGCAGGAAGCCTGCTTCTCCTTCTCCCTCTGCCTGCTTACTTGTAATCTCTATCTCTCTGTCAAATAAATAAATAAAATCTTAAATATATATATATATAGCCACTTTCCCCAACCTCTGTCACCTTCCAGCCTCTCAAACTGCTTTATTTTTTAAATAATTTTTAAAGACTTTATTTATTTATTTATTTATTTATTTATTTGACAAGAGAAATCACAAGTAGGCAGAGAGGCAGACAGAGAGAAAGGGGGAAGCAGACTCCCTGCCAAGCAGAGAGCCCGATGCAGGGCTCAATCCCAGGACACTGACATCATGACCTAAGCTGAAGGCAGAGGCTTAACCCACTGAACCACCCAAGCACCATTCAAACTGCTTTATGTCTATTCCTGGCACCTGCTTTATATTACTTCCATCTTTATTTATTTGTTATTTATTTCATACTAAACTGTATGAAAAATTCATAAAGTAAGGACTTGGCATTATTCTCTGCTATAACTTAAGCTACTACAGTACACAGAAGACAATAAATATTTGTATAGATTAATAGATTAATTAAGATATAAACAAATGGGGTCACCTGGATGGCTCATTTGTTAAGCGTCTTCCTTCAGCTCAGGTCATGATCCGTGGGTCCTGACATTGGGCCCCACATCAAGCTCCCTGCTTGGTGGGAAGCCTGTTCTCCCTCTTCCACTTCCCTTGCTTGCATTCCCTCTCACACTCTGTCTCTCTCTGTCAAATAAATAAATAAAATCTTTAAAATATGTGTGTGTGTATATATATATATATATGCATATATATATATACACATATATACACAAACTGATAATAAAAGGGATGAGCACGTGAAGAAAATGGTAACAGTGGGGGGGAGTACAATGAAAAGGAATGACTAATTATACCTGAAAGATAGGCTAAAGATTCGTGGCAATGAGCTGGGCTTTAAAGAAATTAGTAGAAGCTAACAAGACAGATTAGGTAGGGAGGAGAAGTGTTGGCTGAGATAATGACAAAAAAGTGAAAGTGGGCATGGATGTTTCAGTGAATGATTGCAATACAAGATGTGCATGAGAAATAGTAGGTGATGAGGCACTTTGTTAGACTAAAGGCATATATTGAAAGGTCTTGTATGCTTACTAAGGAGTTTGGACTTGTTCTCTGGGTAATAGAGACAGATTTTAAAAACAGAAATACCATGAGTAGATCTGTGGTGGCCATGGGTTAGGTGTACTTTGCAAAGGAGGGAAGAGTCAAAGACACAATTTAGGACATTTTTACAACACTACCAACTGTGAGTCAAGTACCTAGACCAAGGGTGTACCCTTGGACATGGAGAGGGAAAGACATAGATGAGCAATATTTCAGAAGTAAAATGAAAATACAGAATTAAATGGCTACTTTTGGAAAGAGATGTAGAAACTGAGTGATTTTATAATGCCTTACTTAAGAAATGTGCAGAGTGATGGCTTCATGAAAATAGAAACCAGAAGAAGGGTCGGGGAAAATAAAGAGAGATATTAGTTTAGTTTAAAGCAACTGTAAAACATGTGGTAGTTGATATTATCAGGTAGTTGATATTTAATTTTTGAGTCTTACTGAAAAATTGAGTTGAGGGAGATTAACCTGAAAAATACATGGTTTGTGGCCATAAGATCATAAATGGTAGTTGAATTCATGTAACGAATTTCCTGTATTAATAATTACTTTTGGGGGCACCTGGGTGGCTCAGTGGTTTGGGCCGCTGCCTTCGGTTCGGGTCATGATCTCAGGGTCCTGGGATCGAGCCCCGCATCGGGCTCTCTGCTCCGCGGGAAGCCTGCTTCCCCCTCTCTCTCTCTCTCTCTCTGCCTGCCTCTCTGCCTACTTGTGATCTCTGTCTGTCAAATAAATAAATAAAATCTTTAAAAAATAATAATAATAATAATTACTTTTGCAACTTTAGCATGTAAAACAAAACTTCTAATCAGAGCTACTTATTAGGAGTCAATACCAACACAACTGTTGATGACATAAAACAAAGAAACTTGAATTTTCAGTTATCCTTTGATGAATATATTATTTCTTAAAATTTTTTAAAGATTTTATGTATTTGAGAGAGAGAATGAGTAAGTGGGAGGGAAAGGGAGAAAAAATCTGAAGCAGACTCCACACTGAGTGCATAGCTCAATGCAAGGTTCAATTGCACAACCTGGAGATTGTGACCCAAGCTGAAACCAAAACACACACACACACACACACACACACACACACACACCCCTTCTTTATCCATTCATCAATGGACATTTGGGCTCTCTTCATAATTTGACTATTGCTGATAATGTTGCTATAAACATAAGAATGCATGTATCTCTTTGAATCAATATTTTTGTATCCTTTGGGTAAATTCCTAGTAGGGTATTTGCTATATCATAGGGTAGTTTTATTTTTAACTTTTTAAGGAACCTGCATGCTATTTTAGAGTGACTGCACTAGTTTGCATTCTCACCAACAGTGTGAGAGGATTCCCCATTCTCTACATTCTCTCCAACATCTCGTTTCCTGTGTTAATTTTAGTCATTTAGACAGGTATGAGGTGATATCTCATTGTAGTTGTGATTTGTATTTCCCTGATGATGGAGAGATGTTGAACATCTTTCCTTGTGTTTCTTAGCCATCTGGAGGTCTTCTTTGGAAAAATGTCCATTCATGTCTTCTGCCCATTTCTTTTTTCTTTTTCTTTTTTTTTTTTTTAATTTATTTGACAGACAGAGACCACAAGTAGGCAGAGAGGCAGGCAGAGAGAGAGGAAGAAGCAGGCTTCCTGCTGAGCAGAGAGCCCAATGCGGGGCTTGATCTCAGGACCCTGAGATCATGACCTGAGCTGAAGGCAGAGGCTTTAACCCACTGAGCCACCCAGGCACCCCTCTTCTGCCCATTTCTTAACTGAATTATTTGGGTTTGGGGTGTTGGGTTTTATAAACTCTTTATAGATTTTTGATACTAACCCTTTATCAGATATGTTGTTTTCAAATATCTTCTGCCATTCCATAGGCTGCCTTTTAGTTTTGTTGGTTGTTCCTTTGCTGTGCAGGAGCTTTTTGTCTTGATGAAGTGCCAATAATTCATTTGTGCTTTTGTTTCCCTTGTTTCTGGAGACATACCTGGTAAGAAGTTCCTATGACTGATGTCACAGAGGCTGCTGCCTGTGTTCTCCTCTAGGATTTTGATGGTTTCCTGTCTCATATTTAGGTTTTTCATCCATTTTGAATTTATTTTTGTCTGTGTTGTAAGAAAGTGATATAGTTTCATTCTTCTGCATGTTGCTGTTCAGTTTTCCCAAAACCATTTGTTGAAGAGACTTTTCCATTGGATATTTTTTCCTGCTTTGTTGAAGATTAGTTGACCATATAGTTGTGGGTCCACTAAAGGGTTTTCTATTCTGTTCCATTCATCTATGTGTAGTGTTTTTGTGCCAGGACTATACTGTCTTGATGACCACAGCTTTGTAATAGAGCGTGAAGTCTGGAATTGTGATGCCTCCAGTTTTGTTTTTCTTTTTCATGATTGCTTTGGCTATTTGGGGTCTTTTGTGGTTTAATGCAAATTTTAGGATTGTACTAGCTCTGTAAAAAAATGTTGGTGATATTTTGATAAGAATCGCATTAAATGTATAGATTGCTTATAGTAGTATAGACACTTTAGACACTATAGACACTATATAACAATATTTGTTCTTCTAATCCATGAGCATTGAATGTTTTTCCATTTCATTGCATCTTTTTCAGTTTCCTTCATGAGTGTTCTATAGTTTTCAGAGTACAGATCCTACCTCTTTGGTTAGGTTTATTCCTAGGTATCTAATGGTTTTTGGTGCAGTTGTAAATGGTACCAGTTCCTTGATTTCTCTTTCTGCCACTTCATTATTAGTATGTTGAAATGCAACAGATTTCTTCACATTGATTTTATATCCTGCAACTTTGCTGAATTCATGTATTTGTTCTAGCTATTTTTTAGTGCAACTTTAGGATGGAATGTTCTGAATATATTAAATCCATCTGGTCCAGTGTGTCATGTAAAGTTTCCCTGTTGGTTTTCTGCTTAGATGATCTGTGCATTGCTGTAAGTAGGGTGTTAAAGTCCCCTCCTATTATTGTGTTATTATTGATATCATGTTTCCTATTAAGTGCTTTATATATTTGAATGCTCCCAAATTGGGGGCATAAATATTTACAATTCTTAGCTTTTCTTGTTGGATAGATCACTTTTTTAATGATGTAGTGTTCTTCTTCATCTCTTGTTACAGTCCTTGGTTTAAAAATCTAGTTTATCTGATATAACTATTGTTACTCCAACATTTTGGGAGGTCCATTTACATGATAAGTTGTTCTCCACCCCTCACTTTCCAACTACTGGTGTTAAGTCTAAAATTATTCTTGTTCTTGTTCTTTCTTTTGGGGTGAATTTCATCTTGGCATTTTGTCTAGCTCTCTGTCTTGTCTGTATTAAGAAAGCTCACTATTTTTCCTACTCCTGAAAGTAATGGCTTCATAAAGAAGAAGTCATATATTGTCCAGGGCCTGGCAATTCAGGAAGTGTCTCTGCTGGATGCTGTGTGCACTCTGTTGCTGTGTTTTGGCTATTCTTTCCCACAAGTCAGTTTTCTGAAGAATTTCTCCTTGCCTGTCATGGGAAGTGTTTGGACTTTGGCCAGAGTATGGTGAGTGTTAACTAGGTGTACTCTGGTCTGCTTGTTAAAAGAGACAAAGGAGTCCTGATGATATTTCTACTAAAGCTTCACGAAGATTTGCAGAACTCTATGGTCAGTAGATGTGGTGCTGGTCTTCTGGTGAAGGGGCCCACTGCACTGGTTCCCAGGCACACTTTCCTGAGAAGAGCAGCACCACAGAGTGCAGAGGGGCAGGGCTTGGTGTAAGTGATTTAGGCCGCCAGCATTGGTGCTGTGTTGCTCACTGAAATTTGTATATACTGAGGGGAAGGGAGGGAACTGGTGCCCACCAAGCTCTTTTGTCCCTAGAAGGGCAATGCTACCTCTCCCAGAGGCACCCCAAGAAGGGGAGACAATCTCTCCCAATGTATCTCAGGGGATCCTCAGATCATGTTGTCTGCTCCTGGACTCTCTGCCCTCCTATAGGAACACTGTAGCACACAAGGATCTCCACATTGGCCATACCACAGACCTCTAAAATTCCCATCTTTGAGCCCCATTTGTAAAAACTCATACATTTCAGCCCCTGTTATTTTCCCAGACAATGACTTTAGGGAAGTGTTTTCCTTGTGCAATCTCCTATACACTCCTTTCTCTCTCTTCCTCTCTCCCTCTTCTCTTTGTAACCAGTGCTTCCTCTTCTCTACAACATCTGTGATCCATTTATCCCCCAAATCACATCTCCACACCTCTTGCCTTCCATGATATGGCCTCTCTCTCCCTCCACTTGTACAGTTTGTTCTGTTCTTGGATCGATTTCTTGGATTTTCAGAATGATTTGATATTTATCTAGCTGAGTTAAAGGGACCAGGCAAGCCTAGGGTTCTCCTACTACTCTGCCATCTTAGCCCCTGTGATCTAGTCTATCTTAAAAGATTAAAAAGTATTTAAGGATTATTAGAAAAATTAATATTTACCTTTATATAATGCATATCTGCAATTTTAAAAATTTCCTGTTAAATTATTATTATTCCTTATCATTTAATATCATTAGTCCTCTTAAACTTCCAGTAACATTAAACATGATCCCCATACCATGAGGCTTACCATGGGAAAGATGACTTTGGTGCCATGTGATATGTAGGTAACATTAGTAACCAGTTACCCAAGGTATTTGTAATTTCATTTTCTGACTTTTAATTTTACTTTCCTTCTCACACCCCAGTAATTTTTTATTCCTTTCATTTAATTACCATAGACTAGTTTTTTGAGAAGAGATGTAACCCAGACTGGTCCGTTCTGGCACTCCCGAGCTATGTGAATGATGTTGAACTAGGTACAGAACCTCTACAAGACTCATTTTCATCATCTGTACACTGTGAGCTTGTTTTGGCATACTGTAAGCTTGTTTTGAGGTTTGGATGAGATACTATAAGGAAGGTCCTTATCTTCATAATTGACTTATAGGCTTTCAAAATTTATAGTGTTTAAGATACTTCAACTGACTGATCAGCTTTAAACTTTAAGGCTATACTTGCACATTAAAATTGGAATCTAAAGGCTCCTTTTTTCTTATAGATGTAATAAATTACAGCAAACATTTACAATGTGATTATTATGATTTACCTGTAATGTCTTATTTAAACTTTAAACAATTCTATGAGGGAAGTTACAATAATAGGCCAATCTTACAGATAAGGAAATTGAGGCACAGACTGGTTAAGTAACTGGCCCAAGGTTATACTTCTGACAAGTACCAGAGTTGGGATTCAAAGCCAAGCCATCAAACTGAGAATTTTCCCATTTTTAAAAAAGTTTTTCTCTATTATCCAAAGTTTGGGGGGAAAAATGGAGCATTTCTATTTTATAATCAGTAATAGGTTGAGTTAAAAAAAAAAAAAAAGAAAAGAAAAGGCCTTAGAGAGGAAGAACAAAGGTAAAATTGAGGAAATATTGACATAAAAGGAAACAAAAAAGGGAGAGGCGATGAAGAAAGACAAGAGCTCCCAGTATTTATCCAAATTCTCAGTTTGGAGAGTTCTTCATTGCAATTAAGAAGATAATGAAAACTGAAGACAGAAGAAAGTCATTCACTTCAAAACTGAAAACAAACATACAACAACAACAAATTGGATTTAAACTTTCAACAGTGGATTTTTTAGCTAGATAAATCAATATCAGAGTAATAGTCCCAACTTGCCCATAAAACTTCATCATTGAATTGGGAACAAAGTCACCGGATTCTTGTTCCTGCTCAGTAGTTTATCACACAGGTACAATCAATTGTTCCAAGAAGCAAGGTGGCAGAAACTATCTAAGGGAAGATCATACCAGTGGGAGAGAAACAATAGTGCAAAGAACCTCAAGGCCTAGAGGATAGGAGTGCTAACATGCAAATGGGCTCAGAACAGTGCTTACTAGATATACCAGCAGTCTCCAGCATGGTTTTCATCCTGAATGGGTTGCTATGGACAATCACCTGAGAGATGTCCTTTTTATAACTGCAGGATACCTAACTCCCCACCTCTGCTTCCTTTACGGCATAGATATAATCATCTTAAAGAGAAACCAAGCAAGAAAGGAAAGAAAAATATGTTCTTAAAATTTTCATAGCATTCTGCCATTTCCTTTATAGAGTGAGCAAGGTAGCTGAGATAATTTCTAAGGTTCTTTAAAGTTCTGTTGCTCAATGAAAACTTGAAGAATGAGTGACATTCTAGATATCTCTCATAAGGGAAAAAAATAAATTTTTAGGAAATATATTTAAACAACAAAGATGTTTTTGTGATCTGTACCATTGAGAATTTAGAAACCATTAAGGTAACAATGAATAAATGTTGAATAGTCTGTAAGATAGCCATATTATAAAGTGTTATGTAGCCATTATTTAAAATTCAACAATGATTATGAAGAGGTTATATAACACAAACAAAGGCTTGAATTAAAATAAATGGCACAATATATACATATATCAAATGATCACTTACAGTGTAAATTTATACAATGTTTTGTGTCAATTACATCTCAATTAAACTAGGGAAAATTAATGAGAAAAGATTTAAAATTTTATGTACAATATCATCACAATCATGATTGAAAATGTATAGCAAAAATGATTGGCTAGAAATACACAAACTGTTACAACTGGTTTTCAGTGGGTGATAGAAATATGCATGCTTTATTCCCCTGTTCTTCTAATTTCTGATTTTATATGAGTGTTATTTTCATAGAAGTTAAAAATAAAATAAATTTTATTATCAGCTATATATATTGGGGATTTTTTTTCTTCCAAATATTTTACCTATTTTATATTGCAGCCAGCACTGGGTTACAGAGAACAAGCAGATTTTGGTCTTGGTGACCACAAGTTACACATACTAGAAGCCTTATCTAGGAAATGATCTTGTGGATAATCATGTTACCCAGTGGGACACAAAGCTACTTATTGTGATGGAGTCCCCAGAGGTCACCCCCAATCTGCTTCTCTCACTCTGTGAAAACTTATTCATTTGTTAATTACAAGATTCCTATTGATGCAATCTGAAATCATTTTACCAGACATTACACATCCTTCGTGACAGTAAACTATTCTGAGGATATTTTTTCTCTCACTATAATGTAAGCTGTATCAATTTTTAGCCGGTAACACTATACAAATTCATTAGTGCCACATTTTGCCTTTATGTAAGCAAATATGCAAATATACAAAGTAATGTTTTTTGTTTTCCCATAAACTTGTTTTCATTTTTGAAAAGCTACTTCTGGCCTCATGAGAGAAAGGCACTAAGCAAAACCTAAATTTTGTCACCATTCAGTCCTTTGAAGAACTTTCACCATCAACTTTCCAATGGTTTAAGAAATACTAATGAATTTCAATAGAAGGAAAATACCATCAATCACTAATTTGCTAGTTTTGTTAGCCAACTCCTTTTGCCCTCTAGAGAGCAAGAAAAATGACTCCAAGAGGAATAGGGAGATGTGAATACATAACTTCCAGTCTCAAAACCACATTCTCTGGCAGCCATTGTGGGGTTTGTTCTAAATCCTATGCACCACCAATCTCTATCTTGGAAAATCCTGCCTGGCATCAGTCAAGCAACAGGAGATGGTCTCTGTTTGCCTTTGCAGAGCTTTGAGAAAGATCAAGCATCCTAACAGTGCACTGCTTCTGCCCACATTGAGGGGCCTTCTCAGACTTAGTAAAGGCTGAAATCATTTGCCAAGAAAAGCCTTCAGGGTTCAATTAAGAGCAATGTTGGAAAATACTTAACAAAAACCAATCTCCCAAACCAGCACAGAATGTGAAAATTTTGGACACTGTGGGCAATATAATTTGCCAGATCCTTGTGATTATGTTTGGTATATAATTGGGACTTCTTCACCAAAAAGTCTGGCCCTCTGTTGAAGTAGGAAGGTGTACAAGACTCTAAGGTCCACCCCAAATAACCCAGGTTACAAAAGGACAAGAATACTTTTAAAAAGAAATTAAATTCCTACTGAACCAATATTCCCAAACCCACAACTTTCAGACAAAAGTTCAGGAATATTTACCTTTGGGATAATCTTTTTATATATATATTTTAAAAAACCAGACTTGGATTAACTAAAAAGCAAGCATCTTGAAATCATAAAATATTAGAACTGGAAGTAGTCTTAAATATTATTTAATCCAACTTCTTTATTTTCTTTATTTTCTTATGAAGCCACTGAGACCTAATGAGACCTAATGAGTTTTTTTTTTAAAGATTTTATTTATTTATTTGACAGAGAGAGATCACAAGTAGGCAGAGAGGCAGGCAGAGAGAGAGAGAGAGGAGGAAGCAGGCTCCCTGCTGAGCAGAGAGCCCAATGCGGGACTCGATCCCAGGACCCTGAGATCATGACCTGAGCCAAAGGCAGTGGCTTAACCCACTGAGCCACCCAGGCACCCGAGACCTAATGAGTTTTAATGACTTATTTAATACAATACAGCTTATCAGGGTCTGAGCCATGGAAATAATATCACATATACAAATATAACTTTAGGATTTTCAGGCACTTTTTCATCAAATGGCTCATTTTATCCTTAGCTATCTCAAAGCAAGGTGGCAGTGAATAATCAGTGGGTCAGTTTCTGTGTTTCTGACACTCTTTCAAGAAAAATGACATGTCACATTAGAGGAGAAAAGAGTTCAAAGCTGAAAAATGTTCCTCTCAATTCAATTTTGTTAGTGCATTTATAATGTCAAGAGATCTTATTTCTTATTTGTGTTCTGTATCAGAATTATACCAGGTTGGATAATCACTTAACAGTAAACTCAGCTAAAGTAGGAGAGATTCAAATTTTGAAAGGGAAAAACCTTCTAATTTTTATTAATTGAAGAACAAGGGAATTCATTCCTTAATTTTTTTAAAGATTTTATTTATTTACTTGACAGAGAGAGAGGCAGTACACAAGCATGGGGAGGAACAGGCAGAGGGAGAGGGAGAAGCAGGCTCCCCACTGAGCAGGGAGACAGATCAGGACCCTGGGATCATGACCTGAACTGAAGGCAGACACTTAACCAACTGAGCCATCCAGGCACCCCTAAAATTCTTTCCTATTTTAGAGTTAGGCAGACACTCACCTCTTGCATAGTCTTTTCTGACATTGGGGATAAGAACTACTTGAACTTGAACATCCCTCAGTTCCTGGAAGTTCAGATCCATTGGCTGTCTGGGGCACCTGGGTAGCTCAGTGGGTTAAGCCTCTGCCTTTGGCTCGGGTCATGATCTCAGGGTCCAGGGATTGAGCCCCACATCTGGCTCTCTGCTCAGCAGGGAGCCTGCTTCCCCCTCTCTGCCTGCCTCTCTGCCTACTTGTGATCTCTCTCTCTCTCTGTCAAATAAATAAATAAAATCTTAAAAAAAAAAAAAAGATTCATTGGCTGTATTTTCTTCAGTTCAATAGGAAAGTCTTTATTTTCAGCCTTTATACTTCTCAGAAATATTTTGATTCTGAAATTCATTAAAATCTCAATTCACCCAAAAGTTGACTAGAGTATTCATGCTATTTTTCATGAAGTGCAGAAATTAAATTAGGCCTACCCTGAGACTCGTTCTTTTTTTTTTTTTAAGATTTTTATTTATTTGATAGAGAGAGATCACAAGCAGGCAGAGAGGCAGGCAGAGAGAGATGGGGAAGCAGGTTCCCTGCTGAGCAGAGAGCCCAATGCAGGGCTCCATCCCAGAACCCTGGAATCATGACCTGAGCTGAAGGCAGAGGCTTAACACACTGAGCCATCCAGGCACCCCTAGCCTGAGACTCATTCTAAGTACAATTAATGTGACTTCCATTCCTTTCCCATTTCCTCTCTAAGGACTGCTGTGGAAAGCAAGACTACATTAATGCCTAAATAAACAGAAGCTTTCTTCATTCATTCCACTTTAAAACATCATAGTTTTAGAATGTATTGATTAAAAACATGTTTTAATCATACTTAAAGTGATGTCCTTAACTCTTTCCCAAATAAAATAATAACATTCTCCAATGCCTGGTTAAACTCTTTTCTTCCAAAAGCTACTACCTAAACAGTCAGACTTGCATAAACCAACAATTCTGTGCTTTACATAGAAGGAGAACAGAATGTACACTGAGTCAAACTTGAATAACCAGAGAAGTTTAATGAAATTAAATACAGATGTGAGATTGCAAACATTCATGTTGCTCAAATCAGTCATGATGTACTGTGTGACATTCAACCTCCCTAATTTGGGCAGTTTTGTTATCATCAATCATTGTTAAATTGTGTGAGGTATAATTGGTCCATGGATCACAGTACTATCAGTTGTCTCATTTGGCCTCTGTGCCTTCAAATATACTTCACAAGAGATAATGATATAGGGTATATAGGCTGAGGGGCACTAAACAAAAGCTTTACTTTTCACACCAAGATCACCAGTCATGAAAGCTTTTCAATTTGATTTTAATGTCCAGTAGATAAACAGAGAATTTTTTGTTTGGGGTTTTTTATAGTCTTTAAACTTTTTTAGGAAAATAATGGGCCTTTATTACACTTCTAAATTGCAATGTCTGTGCTTCTATGTAAGCTAGATAAGTCTTTCCACATCCAAATAATAATAATAATCCATAGAAAATACCAAAATCTATGTTTTTCTCCTCTCAAATTTATACCTGGGCCAAACTAAAATATTGAATCCTGAGTCAATTTATCTAGAAAAGTATCTCTAAAAGTATATCAACTGCATTCCCATTTCATTCTTCCAGTCAAGCTTGACTCAAGGCATTTTGAACAGTCTAGCTGATTACCATTTCCACATGACAGATGTGGTATCATTCTCTTCTCTGCATTTCTTCCTTCCACATTTCATAGTCTGTGACTATTCTTTTAAATATTCCTAATGCATAGTATTGTCAAGGACAAAAAAAAAAAAAAGAGTACAAGGAGTCTCATGGTTGTGTTTTTACACTCTTACCCGATCTTCATTTTTTTATATAAGTAGTCCTCTAGACTTCAATTACAGTCAGCATTACATGTCCTGACCCCTCTATTAATAATATACTGCCTAACATTAGAAATATTTTCAATTAAAAAATTTAGCATTGGATAAAAATTAATGAAGAAAGATAAATTTCCTGTTGCATTGACTTGGACTATAAAGATTTCCAAATTCAAAATCTAATATTGAAGAAAAATTAATGAAAGGAGAGATTTAAACTCGTCCTGAATATGAAGCTAGAATGTTAGGTGAACTGTGCAACTTGCTCAAGAACAAGTCTTAACTACTATCACTTTTAATCTATATAAGTACTTGAACACTCCATTTTTAAAGGAGTCTAACTTTAAAAATAAAGTGAGGGGCAATTAAAAGCAACTTAAGAGTTTACTTAAGTTTCTCCAAGTGTTTCCAAAGAGAATTCCACTCATAATATACAGCAAAAATATCTCTAAAAGTTTTCTTCATCCCCTTTTCTCTCAATGTTCCACATTGAACAAATTCCTGCCCCAATTTTCTTTATTCCTTCTATGAAATATCCACAACCACAAACTCTCCTTCAAAATGCAACAGTCCACACTTTTTCCTTTTGGCTTTTACACCTCTATTCTTTTCTCTGATAAACAAGATGCTATACACAGTAGAAGAAGGGCTGGTACAAGTTTAACTTCTAAATATCTTGTAAGACAATGCCTGAATTCCTTACCAAGTCAGTCCAAAGAAGACATTCTACTGCCTTTTGAGACAAACTCTCATTCAACTTTTCTACTTGGGTCCCCACAATTCTATGGAAATTCAAACCAAGCAATTTCAACTCACACTACTGGCACTGACTGTCTAAGGCTTGGGTTTCAGGGTTTCAAAAACAAGGTTTTGGTGCCAGCTTGTCCCATGGCCGGAAGAAAAGCAAATGAAGCCACAGAGACGTGCCAGTTTTAATTCAATTTCCGGCTCAGCAACCCAACCCTGGTATGAAAATAAAACCCAAAACCCAATTCTCTCCTGTAGTAACCAACAAAAAATGTCCTCTCCCA
>NC_081558.1:172459456-172462836 GCF_022355385.1 Mustela nigripes
CATTCCCCCACCCCAAAAAAAGAAGCCTTCAGAATTCTTTCAAACTCAACTGGTCAATGTAATCAACTTCTCAGAAGGACTGCTGTGAATCACTTGTGTCTTTTCAGGGGTAGACAGCATGGCAGGGACACATAACCTCAGTGGCAAAGTTATGTGTGGGTATAGAAGAGAACAAAGGTAACTGAGCTTTGGCTTGGAATATAAAACTCTAATCCCAAAGACAGAGTTTGTACCTAATTGAATCTAACAGCTTTAGCAGGGCCTTTTGGGTAGAAAGCAGGCACTGCTACCCTGTGCCTCCATAATTGATTTAACATGCATTGGGATGGGCTCTAAAGTCCTGAATGCTGAACTTAGTCTGGTTAACCAAAACAGAAACACCAACACAGGATGCAACGCAATACTTTCAAGTCCAAAATATACAGGATATAGGAAAAATTAAGGAAACACAATAAAGGATTTATCATGCCTTTGGGGCAGGATAAAAGATGTGTGCTAATTTCCAAATAACAGGGTCTTTTCATTTTATGTGCAAATATTTTCTTAACAAAAATTCCAAGAACTAAACTAACTTTGCATTACAGTGACTTCTTATGTGAAGTGTGTTTACAGGAGGAAACAAGGAGATAGCATATAATCGAAAAAGAATGGTTATTTAAGATGAGCTCTGATAAATACATTTGACCTATTTATTAGTCATAGACATTGATGTGGTAAATGTTCACAAGTCCCAGGACTCCATCCTGCTGAGAATGTTGCCATATCCTTTTAATTTCAGATACACATTTCAGAATATTCCTTACTTAACTCTCATTAACTCCTGTTTTAACTCATTTTTACCCCTAGGACAGGGCTTTAAGGTGTTCCTCATAGTTACAGTTCTCATTTGGAGAGAACAGGTGGTTGATACAGAGTTGGGGGGATGACTAAAGAATGCTTAAAGAACTATCCACCCAACTAATAAGCATTATACAGGCAAAGTGCTAGAATTTCCCAAGAACCTAACTTATAACTATTTTTATTCTGTGCTCATCAAAAAAATGAGCCAGCTGACTTTTTTGAATGATATAAGCAAATTAGTGGAAACTTTTAGAAACTCAGAATCAGTGCAAAAGAATATATGCCAATTAATCTCCTTAGTTAATCTATCATTCTTTTTTGTGCTCATCAAAGTATCCTTGTCCCAAAAGCTTTAAGATAATGTATCATCCTTCATTTAAAAATATGTATGTATGTGCAAACTTATTATCTATACGTAACATATACTTGTGCAACATTTGTACTAATCCCTTTATTTTCTTATTAATGCTAAGGTATTTTAAAGAATCCCAGATGTGTAATTTCATCCCAATATATTTCAGTCTTCATCTCTATAAGGTAAGAAAGATGGTGACAACACTCTCTCTCTTAAAAATTTTAACAATAAAATATTTTAAACAAATAGAAAAAAATAAGAACAGACACTGATGTAGCCAACAGGAAGATAACATAGATGTCAATAATTGAGCTTGTTAGCTTCAGTTAGTTTTTTTTCCCAAAAGTAAATTATTGCAAATACAGTCAAATTCCCCATTTTTTTCATCAGTTTTCCAAGTGAATACTGAGTCTTAACCAAAATATTTAAATCCACACCAAACTTTCATGTAACTTCTACGGTTGTTTTTACTTTAATTAGACTTTCAAAACCTCTCCTACTTATGATCTTTGCTATTGGGTCACTTCCAGAAATATTGTGTGAAAAAACTAGACTGTTCCATCAGGCTTATTTTTAATTTATTAACATTTTGCCTAAATGTTTTAGGTTAAGCTTTGTGGTTTATCCCAAGATTGAAAAAACCATAATCTTTCTGCTAGAGATAAGTGATGACCTTAATTAATCATAGCATTAATCTACAGAGACTATCACCATAATTTTTTTTTCCCCATAAAATATTTAGATAAATGTGGGGCACCTGGGTGATTCAGTTAAATGAGTTTCTGACTCTTGGTTTCAGCTCAGGTCATGAACTTGGGGTTGTAGGATCCAGTCCCCAGTGGAACTCTGTGCTCAGTGGGGCATCTGCTTGAGATTCTCTCTTTGCCCTTCCTCCTGCTCAAGTGTTCTCTCTCTTTCACTCTCTTTTCTCCCCCCCCCCATCAAATAAATAATTTTTTTAAAAAACTTGATAAATGGAATTGATCTTGCCAGGAACTGAATGTAAACTGAGGCAAACTAAATACATCTAATTTATTTAATGAGGGGATATACACCAAAACTGGAAGACTTACCTAGAATATGGAAATGGATTTAAATAAACCTACTTCAAGCTAATAAATGGGATAAGATTGTTTCCTCATCTATATTATCTTCTACCTAGTGTATCTCCTTGTATATATAATTTTTAATCTATAAGTCCTCAATTATTGTATAAGGAATAGTGAGAGGGAGTGGGATGAGAAAAGAGAAAAAGAGGAATACATCTTGAGATGCAAGTTACCTAGGAATTTAAGTTTTTTCAACTTAAATACCAATTTTTCTCTATGACTGTGGCATGATATTTGCATTTAATTTTCTCAAAGTTGAGTGAAAAGCAACCAAGTATGAATCTATAATCTCTCAAAATGATGAGCAGGTGGTTGACCAAAAAAGTCTTTTGACAGCAAAGAATACAGCCAAATGATAAAATCATCAATAATTTAGAATTTTTTTTTGTTTTGTTTTCCTTTTTCCTTTTCTTTTCACCTAGCTGCCATTTGTCTGCTTAATTGTCATTTCTTCGTTTTTAGTGCTGTATAAGCTATATATTCTCTCGCTGTTGTTGAAGTATAGTTGATAGTCAATATTATATTAGTTTCAAGTATACAAACAGTAATTTAACAATCATATACATTACAAAATGATCATCGCAGTAAGTCTAGTTACCATCTGTCACCATGAAAAGCTGACTCTATTCCCCATGCTATACTTTACATCATCCCTGTGACTTATTTATTTTATAACTGAAGTTTGTACCTCTTAATCCCCTTCACCTATTTCTCCCATCCATCTGTTTCCCTCTAGCAACCACCAATTCACCAATTTGTTCTCTGTATTTATGAGTCTGTTTCTGTTTTGATTTGTTTGTTTATTTGGGTTTTTGTTTTTTTTTTTTTTCTTTGCGTATTTCTTTTTTTTTAATTTTTTATTTTTTATAAACATATATTTTTATCCCCAGGGGTACAGGTCTGTGAATCACCAGGTTTACACACTTCACAGCACTCACCAAAGCACATACCCTTCCCAATGTCCATAATCCCACCCCCTTCTCCCAAACCCCCTCCCCCCGGCAACCCTCAGTTTGTTTTGTGAGATTAAGAGTCACTTATGGTTTGTCTCCCTCCCAATCCCATCTTGTTTCATT